>NC_041342.1:4804134-4859134 GCF_004354835.1 Perca flavescens | reverse complement strand
TGCCCAGGTTTGGTACTCTCCAGAGTGGGTTAAATCCCCTCCTGCACTCCCCTCTCAAATCCCCAAGCATGCCGGACATTGTTTCCAAAGGGTTCCCCCCGCTGACACAGCTATGTGTGTGCGTGGGTTTTCTTTTTCCATGCACTCGGCTCTGAGGAAGGGGTGTCATTCCTAGGGGTTGTCACGACAATTATAGTTGCTAGGCTGTCATCAAACATACTACTCTCATTTTGGGTCTGTAACATCAGCTGGTGCCTCTGACTTTCGAACACACACACGAACACACACACAAACACACACACACGAGGGCTGCACGATATGAGGAAACTATTCGATATGCGATAACATTGTTGAATATCGCGATAATGACATTACTTGCGATAAAGTGTACTCAGTTTTGCATTTCTGCTGCTTTCAGTATTCTGCTCAACACTAATACAAGGAATTCATTTCTAACAGCCTTTTATCGAACACTTAATAGAATATAAAAGTGACCACTAAAATGAAAAAAATAAAAACACTTCTTATACCACTTCTTATTACTAACACAAGAAAATCAGAGTGTCTTTCGCAATTTGTTGCAGCTTTTTGCGACTGTGTATATTATGGCAGTTGATACTGCGCTGATATACAGTGCAGTCCTAACACAAACGCACACACAAGAAGAGTGTACTGCGTTTGGGGCAGCTATAACCTCCTGATAGCGCATCCAGAGTGGGATTATCCAGAGCAGCAGAGAAGGAGACTAAAGTTAGAGGTGTCATATCACCTCGTTCTGCTGGCTGTGTGCGTGTGCATGATGGAAAATTTGAGTCCTGGTCTTATAAAAAGTATCATACCACTTATAACCAATCGGCAAAAAAACAAACTGTGGTGAACATCAGTCATCCGTTTGTGATGTGTGTAAACTGTTTGTTAGTTCATGCGTTTTGTTAATCATGTCCCTTGTTAATCGTGTCCATTTATACAGGAAATTCTGCACAAACAAGGTTGTTGTTTTTATAAATAGGAGAAGAAAAAAACCATCTGCTAGCACAGAAAGAAATGTTGGCCAAACATGGAGGTGGCTCGTTCCTGCAGACTCGGAGATGCTCTGTCCAACAATGGTATCAGGTTGCATGACTGACCTCACAAACCCTTTGATGTTCAAGAAAACGCTTGACACGTGACTCTCACAGGAAAGGAAGCCTCAGAGGCAATCCGCTGAAATAACCCAGCATTCCTCTGCTGCTCCTCAGCTTACCATACACCAGGAATAGGGGACACACAACAGGAGAAAGTATTTTGCTAAATCAAACCGTTAAGATACAATGTTCCACCATAGGGAAGGGTTAAACTAGTTCAGCATTCAATCCACAACGGCCTTGTCATAAAAAGATGAAAATAGACATGATCATATTGCAAACAGCAGAACTCCTACAATAAAAACCTGAGTTTCAAAAATGTAACCGACACCTGCTGATATTTCTGGGATTCTCCACAAGGAATGACCCCATTCAACACTTTGCTACAGTAAATCATCAAGATGGCTGTCTATGTGGGTGCTCACCTCATTTATAGCACAAGTGTACGGGATAGTGTTACAGCAAAGTGTGCATCGGTAATCTCAGAACTATAATGTTATTACATAAAATGTTAGCATAAGCTTGCTCTCCATCTAGAAAATGCTGCTCCAGCAGAAAATCTGCATTGACATTAACACAAAAATGTGCCCAAAACTAAGCAATCACATCCTAATTTGGAATGCAACGCTAGCCCGTCCTCACACCAAACATGTCAGCTAAGATTTAAGGTTCCTTTATAGTCATTTTATTGGTTTACGGTCATGATCCTTGACTCTTACACAACATGAACTGTTGGAGATTTGACCTTATGGGCTATCAGGTGACCCCCGTCCACATAAACAGAACAGAGTCCATCTATGGTCAGGAGGGGTGGTGGGTGGGGAACCCCTGCGAGCGAGCCAGCGGTCTGAAATATCAAAGCTGCTATCTCTGAGGTGAGACGAGCGCAGCAGTGGAAACTCCATGATGTCAGAGGCATGCAGGGTACTCACTCACAAACCCAGATTGGTTTAGACACATTAGGGATGGGGACTGTGGCCAGTGCTGAGGAAAGGTGATGTTCACATGTGCTCTACCAACAACACTGAGCCTCACCACCCCCGCACACCCTGCAGGCTCTGGGCTAGCCCGAGGTAAACTGATGCCAACGGTGACACTTCACAAAGTTCACCTGCATCTCCTATAAAAGTGCTTGTTTTTGTGTGTGATTGTGTGTGTGCGCATGCATATTAATTAGGTGGCTGCATCTTAAATGTATGCTTAGTATCTGGGCTTGTGCTGGTCTAGTGTTGGGCGAGAGGCCGAGACTGAAAGGGGCTGCAATGTAATCCTATTGGGCAATTATGCACCGTCAATTCACATCCACTAAAAGTGCTTGTTTTTGCCATGACAGGCTCAGATTGTTATAATAAGTGTCTGACTCAAGCAGTATCTTTTGTGCCTTAAACCTGCATTCTATCTAACTTTCAGCAACTCTACTGGCTGAAGAAGTCTATTGGGAAAGGACTCTACTTCTGCCCCGATTTATTACCTTAACAAACATGTATGACCTCAATTGCTAGTTTCAAGTCTTCTTCAATACAGAATGATGTTCATTTTGTAAATCATGGTCCCATTAATTTTAAAATAAGAAGATAACCTGTCAAGACGATAACCAATCATGATAGAGGCTTAGCAATGCGTATCCATGGCCCTGTGTACATTAAAATAGCCGTTAACTTGTTTGTCCATGTTTTCATCTTAAACCTTGACTCTCTTACTGTGTGCTTTTACTTCAACGTTAATTGGAACTAGCCAGCTAGTGCTAGCTGGTAAGTTAAGAGAAAGTGTGCTGATTTTTAAACAGCTGTGTACTGCTGTACTAGTACCCGGAGGGTACCGTGTATTGCAGTACCTGCCTGTAAAACTCTGCTGCCCACTTTTAGCATTTAGCTTAGCACCATTGAAACCATAGACAACACTGGCTTAGATGGGTCTAGTCCCCAGCCCCACCATTTTGCCCAAATATGCATTCTGACTCCAAAATACCAAGATGGCTACGGCCAAAATGCCAACTCCTGGCTTCAAAACGGTAGTCCACAAACAGATGGGTGGTGTCACCGTTACTGTGTCTATTATTATTACTACTGTCTATTGTCTGACTAGATTATGTAAAGTAATGTTCTGAATTCCCGTGAGGTGATGGAACACAGCGGTGTGGAACGTGAGAGAGCTGGAGAGAGAGTTTGTTGTGTTTTACAGAAACACAACAAACTGAATATATATGAATATATGAAATTGTATAATCAACATTTTCAATTGCGCATTTCTGAATTGTACCAACGAAATGTCAAGCTACACTTCGAGCCACTTTCACAGACGATACCTTTGAATATGGACAGGCTAAAGTTGTGGCTAGTTGTGCTACAGCAAGAAATCGATCCTAACACTCCAGTCAATACACTGCGCCTTGCGGACCATTGGGTCTGCAGTGACCATTTTGACCGGGGATGTCTACTACCAGCCAAAGATGAGAACACATCCTATACCAAAGCACATTTCCCTAAAGAAAAAATGCATTCCAAGAACAGCATTAGGCATAAGGTATGCTTATAACAAAGTAGTTTGAACGACACCAGGCGACCGTATATAAAACAAAAACTAGTATATAGCGGCAAACACTCGAAGGCAGGGTTTTTTGGAGAGGGGTGACATGCAATGAACTGTAGAAATAGAAATAACTTTCTGACCATCTCCCCTTAAAGGCATTCATGGTGTTGCACTTCAGCTCGTCAGCTGAGATTCCAATTAAAAATGCACAATTTCCCAAGAGTTTCCTAGGGAGAGAGAGAGTTTAGTGCTGACAGAAACAGCATCACAACTTGTTCAGCCTCACACTGAGACAGAGGGGGGGGAAGAGTGGAGAAGATTCTGGAAGGAAGGAGGGGAGGTGGAAAGGAATGGAGGAAGATAAGACACCAGAGGAGAGACGCAAGGGGTAATAAAAATAAAGGAACAGTTGA
Source organism: Perca flavescens (assembly GCF_004354835.1). Lineage (NCBI taxonomy): Eukaryota > Metazoa > Chordata > Actinopteri > Perciformes > Percidae > Perca > Perca flavescens. The sequence goes on along the minus strand of NC_041342.1, from coordinate 4,855,068 downwards.
AAGAGAAGTCAATGGAAGGGGAGAGGTAAAGCAAAAGAGGTCAAAATAAATTGAAGAGAAAAAGAAAGCAAAAAAGAATGACAGAAAAACAAATGAAGGGGGAGTTGACAAACTACTAAAGTAAGAAAGGGTGAAATTGGGGAGAAAAGGGAGAAAAAAGTAGGAGAAAAGAGATGACTTGACATTTTACATAATTTACATCTTTTAGATTACATTGTGTACATGCATCACCAGCTAGCATCTATTTACAGTGATGAAGGGATATTTAAATGCACAAATGGCTGTGTGTTTTGCTATGTATAAGCTGATCTGAACACAGCCTCATCTTTGCATCTACACCAGATATAAAAATCCTCTATTTCCATGTTTTTCAAGCAGTTTCAGATGCTCTGGAGAAGTTGCATCAGCAGCGAGGCCAGATGAAATTCTCTAAAATCAAAAGCTTGTCTCTTCCGGCAAGTTCTCCTCACAAGTGTCTTCTTCCCTCCACTCACAAAAGCAACCTCAGTTACGTAACCGGGTATACGAGATAATTAGTAGCTGAATAATTAAGCGTGTGCCCGTGACAGTGTGACTGTTTGATGGAGTGTGAGCCTGTGTGTGTGTGTGTGTGTGTGTGTGTGTGTGTGTGTGTGTGTGTGTGTGTGTGTGTGTGTGTGTGTGTGTGTGAGAGATGGAGGACTTTTGGAAGGACTCCATTGTATGAATCTGCCTCTCTGCTGTGGCACAGAGCCTAAAGCTTCTCTCAGATCCAAAGACACCAACAGGCACCAGGAACATGGGGCTTAGTAAATAGCAACGAGAGGAGAGAGCCATCTTTGCTCTCTTTTTAGCCAGAACTAACCGTTATTGAAAGCCACCCACCTTCCTCATTATATTACTATTTATGCCTTGTTACCTTCCCTGACAGAATTCATACAATACCACGAGTCAAGCATTTGCTACAAGTAACAGTTTTGAACATTTTTGAACATTAGAAGCCTGAGTGCTTTACACTTCACCGTCTGATCAAAGAAAAACTCAACTGTGTAAGCTGGAGCAGTACTGTCCGTCTGCACTTAAAACCCGCTCTTTCCTTAGCGGGGTCAAACAACAGCCGGAAAAAAACAACATGCTGCCGTTTAAGAACGATGGAAAGATAGCCAACATAACGGGTGGGCAGCTGTCAGACAAAGTGGGGGAAATGAGAGCAACAGGGGTGACTGAGAGTGGGCGAGAAAGAGAGAGAGAGAGAGAGAGAGAGAGAGAGAGAGAGAGAGAGAGAGAGAGAGAGAGACAGGGACTGAGTGTGTGTGGTAGAGAGCCCAAATGATGCAATTTGATCTTGCTGTGTAACTGAAGAACTAGTGGAGGAACACACACAAGTTTGTCACTGCAGGCCACGTCCTCGTAAAGGAGGTTGTTGTGACCTGTTATACATCCAGAAACAACAACAACAACAACAACAACAACATATCCTCCCTTGAAATAATGAATAATGGTACAATGAAGCTGTATTAATAGCTATTGAGTCCTTCCCAGTTCCGTGTGGCTCCAAAATAAAACTCTCATGAGATCCAACAACACCCCACACAGCATATTGTAGTCCAATCCCCATCACATCATGACATCTTTGTGTCACTAATACAGATGGATGACAAATTAAACTACCACTTCATATGCAGTAAAGATTTCAGTCACCGTCTGTCCCAAGTTATCCGATCAAAAGTGGTCAGCTCCAAGTGTCTACGTGTCTTTACACCTGGCAGCAGAATGTCTCCATATGAGTCCTGAATGACCACTTGTGATCGGATCTTACTTCCCCGCTCTATATGCAAATAAACATGTACATCATTTGCATATAGACTGGTTGTGTGTGTGTGCATAAATCATACATTAGAAATTCAATTAGAAACGTGCAATGACTAATTAAAAAAAGTCTACCGGCGGTCACCGGGACCTGTGAAAGAGAGAAAGAGGTTTTTTAAAAGTATCTGTGTGTTCAGCTCTCGGTACGCCACATCCATGGCGGTCACCATCTTCCCTTTCGGCGTTCTCAGTGTTACGTGACGGCATCACAGATCACGCTCTCCAGGAACACCTTGAGCATAACGCAGGTCTCCTCAGACCGGAGATGTGCTTCACTTCGCTGCGGCGAGCCAGACGCCGGATGGCGGGTTGGTAAACGTTATGTATAAATGTTATCACGGAGCACTTTACGGTTTCTGCTGCTACGGTGCTGCCCAAGTTCCCAAATCACAGAACGCATATGTGCGTTAATCGTGTCAAAAAGTGGCGTTAAAAGGAATTTGTGTTCGCTCGTTATCACGTTCATTTTGACACCCAATCAAACACAATGCAGGCCTTCTGAATAGTGTGCTTTTTTGTCACTGCAGTAGAAATATTCATATCGTCACAGCCTTTGTCGGGTCATACTATCTCCATGAGTAACAGAGAACTGGAGAAGCTTGTCCAGGGCTTGTTTGCTTGCACAGTTGTGTTAACAGCTGTGCCTGTCACCAGCTTTCCTCTCTCACTCCCCTTGACATTCATTATAGCCACGCTGAGTCAGTCTCAGAGGTACCAATATTTAATTTTCCATCAGGCTATTCTAGCAAGAACGTACGTGCTTGTGTGCATGTCTTTTGTGTAACCAAAAGACTGTACTGTGTGTTCTCTTTGACTGGCAGTGTTTAAATCAGTCAGTCAGTGGTGTCGCAGCAGAGAGGAAGGTCATGATTCAGCAAGAAAATACGAGCAACGTGCAAATGTGTGTACGCAGCAATCATTTCTCTGCTCCCTTTAATATCTGACAGAAAGCAGAGAAAGACTCACAAACTGTATGGAGATAAAGTTGTTCTAACTTAAAGCTCTAGTTTGTACCACTGTTCAAACATTCCCCACTAACATACTGTATGAAGCTTTAAGATGAAAGGCGCACAGAGCCATCACTGTCAATGTCAGCTACTTCCTTGTAACTGCACACAATGAGAATACAGTGCAGATTGCCTCAACAGAAAAACACAGTATAGCAGTACCGATTAGGCAAAGTCAGGGAGACAGAGGGTGAGAAATAAGACTTGGAAGGTACAGAGATTTCATGTGTGATTTCATGTGTGATTCATCGACTAGTCAATTAAACATTGTTACCCTTGCTAGTCAGCAACAGAAATACTAGTCGGTTAAACTTATTATTATAACTTTAAAAATTATTACTTAATTAATGTACACATTTAAATTACATTTTAACATCATTTGCACAGAAGTGTCATGTCTTCCAAGTTAAATGTTACTTTATTAAAGTGCCCATATTATGAAAACAAATCACTTTTTCTGGAACTTGGGGTGTTATTTAGTGTCTCTGGTGCTTCCACACGCATACAAACTTGGAAAAAAAAAACATCCATGCTGTTTTGAGTGAGATACGGTTTCTGAATGTGTGCTGCCATTAGTCTCCGGGTGAGCTGTTCAAAATCTGCAGGGCTTTATACATCACTAGCCGAAACCAGGGTGCTAGGGGGCTAAACGTTAGCATGCTAGCTCATTCTCAATGGCAAAACACTGCTACAACACACACAAATTCACCCTAATCTACAAAATAAATTGTATAGAACTACTTACACTCCATAGCTGAAACAGAGACCTGTCACAGGATGAAAATAGGAGCTGCAGCAATGTGCAGTACAATGAAAATATGGTGTTTTTTGAAAATGTAACCATATTGTATGTAAACCTATTCTGATGCAATCTCAAATTACAATTATGAACCTGAAAATGAGCATAATATGGGCACTTTAAAAACAGGCATCCATTAGCTACTAATGGCAACAACACCAGATTAAAAAAAAAAACAACAACGTTAAATGAGGGAAAAACAAAACACATTGGCCTGTTCGCCCCGTCCAGCAAATTGCGAGGCCAAAAAAGAAATCTCAGTGTCCCAGGTGATGTTGGTGGGTAGTCTGACACATGCTGGGAACAAGAACATAAATACACAAATAAATACACACGCATAGACACAAACACACGCATTATTGTGTAGAGGGGGAAGAGAGGGTAACAGCAGTATAGGCATTTTCAATTAGCCACCTACCAAGACCACGTCTGTGACAAAATGAAATGGACGAAAAAGCACAGGTATTCCCAATTTTCTAACACACACACACTAACTATAAGCACTCCTCTCCCTGCCCTTACACCCCAAACACACACACACAAAATCACTTAACACACACATGCACACAGAGGCTCAAACTTGACTGGTTATTTTTTGCCTGGTTGGCAGCCGAGTTTGTCAGTTCAAGGTGCCTGCGTCTTTATGTAAATGGCTCGGTTGCCTGACCTTGGTGTGAATATGCATATGGATCAGGTTTTAAAGAGCAGGGCCAGCCCAGTGTGGGAGCTTTATGGCTGACCAAGCATATTGATCCCTGTAGGAGGAAATGGCATGTCTCTCTGAAGTTATTGGGCCCTATCTTGCACTCAGCGCAATTGCCTTTGTACACCGACGCATGTATCACTTATTTTGCACCCGACGCACAGCGGACTTTTCCCTCCACAGACGCACGTCGGTAAATTAGGGAATGTATTTGCGCTCCCGGGGGCGGTTCAGCAAAAAGAGGAGGCGTGTTTAGGTGCAAACGTTCCCTGGTGCTATTTTGCAGTTTCAGAAAACAATTCCGCCACTGACCAGGAAAAATCTGGTCTAAAGTCAGTAGCGCGTTATTCAGATGCTATTTTAGGGGCGCATACTTGGCCGTAATGTAGCGTGTGCACAACGTGCATACACTTTGCTTCTCTCTAGGGCTGTCCTCAACTAAGGAAATTCTTAGTCGACTAACACTTACACGATTTTGTCGACTAATCGATTAGTTGATTTAATTGACAGAGCTGTGCGCTTTGAGAGGTGGTTAAGACTAGAAAAGCACAAAATAAATGTAGTTAATTAACCATCTGTAAAACTGAGTTTCTCCACAATTAATCCTGTAAAAGCACCACTTTAAATCTTGTGTTTACCATAAATGTGCTCAGATTAGTCGACTAATCGACTAAGAGGTGGCAGCCCTACTTCTCTCATCTGCAAACCATACATAATTACAAAGAAAATTATGACTGAAAATGCGCTTCAGGTGTTTGGATCGGTCAGGAGGCACTTTATAGTACAGTCCTCAAAAAGTCCCAGCATTCTTTGTGGCTTGTTGTGTTTTACACAACATTTCCATGAATCATGGATGTGTTGATGACATAAATGAGGAAATATTAGAGGACTTAAGGAGACGTGATGTTGAACTATGGCGAGATTGGACACTCCGGTGGGATCTGGTCCGGGAGTGGCAATGCGCTCCTGGTGGAGCGGGTGGACGGAGATGGAATGGGGGGGGAGGAGGAAGGGGCACAACAGGAGCAGGTGGTGCGTTTGGAGTCCCACGCTCCATGGCTGCAGCAATCCTCTCCAGACTGTGGAGATGCGCCCGAGAGGAGCAGCAACATCGCCACCCGGTCAAGACGGGTATTTATTACTTTACTGCATCCCGGACAGCTCCCACTGGCGTGCGCCAGCCAAATCCGCCGTCATAATAGCAATCCGCCATGGAACAAGCGTGCCTGCTCTTAAAAGGGAATGTGAGATGATGCTCTGATTGGTTTATTGCATGTTACGCCCAAAACACACCTAGCTACTTCACCACTAGTTGACGCTTGAGCCATGCGCCAGATTTCAGGCCTTATCCTGGAAATGTACTTTGGTTGATCCACACTAGCATTCCCACAATCTGGAGGTACGAAGGTGCTGGACTCTTGGTCAACCGTCAAATACCTAATACTTAACTTTAAACAGAGGCCAGTCAGTTTCCTTCAATGAGCACATGGAAACCATTTTATGTTAAAATTTAAACTGCCGGGATTCCGCTTCCTGCATGGAGTGAATGCGTTTATCTATAGCTCTCCACGAGTCTGTAATACTGTCTGTTAAAATATCTTGTAGCCGCTTAAATACCACAATTTACTCATTCTGAACATCCTGAGCAATGCAGACAAAGCATAAGAAATCTGAAAAATTGAACATGGAGGAGCCAGGAGGTACAGATAAAATTTAAACTGCCAACTCCATTAAATACCATATTTCTTGTTTATATAATGTAGCAGTGCATAAACTAAGTCATTAAATGTTGTTTATTGATAGCCCATTAACATCTGTTCCAGCTAGTTAAATGACTAAGCCTGCTGTCTACCTCTGTATTAAATGGTGCAGGTGTTGACAATTTATGACACAACTGGGACTTTAGAATACAATAATAGCCATCTGCAGACTCTACATTGTCTTATATATAATATATAATCTAAAAAAAAATTAAATAAGGTGTAGAGTTGCATCGGTCCTTTCAAAATTGTAGACACTCTGGCTGTGCTCCAAAAAAAGTCACTGTAGTTTGTACTGACATGATAGTGTGCGTTGCTGTCTGTTTTTGGGCCACCAGTGAGCAGCTGACAGCTGTAAGGTCGCTAATGAAGAGTGAGTCAGCCTCCGAGACAGGCTGGTGGATGAAAATGGTTAATAATGCTGCATGCTTCATCCCTTCCTATGGTGCTCTGCTACATGCAATATGCCAATGCCTCATCTCGACTCTCCATCTCTCTCTGACACACACACACACACACACACACACACACACACACACACACACACACACACACACACACACACACACACACACACACACACACACACACACACACACACACACACACACACACACACACACACACACACTTTGATGTTCCAGCTGCTTGTCTGATACTTCATAAGGAAACGGTTATTTATCATTTATGCAGTTCTGTCTTCACTTCTTTAAGTCATCTGCATAAGCATAAAAAATAACGGGCAAAGGAGGGTCGCACTGGAAGCATCTGCAGCCCGAGTGATTGAGAACTGAACCAGACGGGGGTTTACAACATGAGATACACAAACTGAAAAACACACACGATTGTCTGTTCTCACTAAATGATGACCAGGAACTTGGTGTTCTTCGTCCATGAGAAAAGCAAAAAACAAGAATTGGAGGAGGTGAGAAAGAAGACATGAGAGGACTGTGTGTGTGTGTGTGTGTGTGTGTGTGTGTGTGTGTGTGTGTGTGTGTGTGTGTGTGTGTGAAAGAGAGAGAGAGAGTGACAGAGAGGTTACGTGGTCGGTATCTACCAACAGGATCCCTTTAAACACCATCCAATTCCACCTGTCGGTGGCCTTTCACTGCTGCTTCCTGCAACTGCTCAAGCCAGACCAACACTGTGATGTCACTCACTCAGCCAAGAGGAAGTACTTATATGGTCATGGGAGCAGGAACTGCAAGAGGAGTGAAATGTCACTGGTTGTAATTTCTGTGGTGTTCTGAGGCTACCTGCAGTGTGAAGAGGGCTACTGAAACTCCTAACAGCTCTTTCCAGGCTGCAGGTGATTGAGAGAGGGGTATGAATGACACTAAATTTGGTGGAAACGGGAGGGCAAGGGGATGCGAATGGCTGGGGCTATGAATGAGGATAAGAGCGGCGGAATATAGTGGTTAGAGTAGGGAGTGAAAGGGAAGGGATGCGGAAGAGCAGGCTGAGATAGACAAGTTTGAAAAGGAGTAATTGGTAAGTGCAACGATAAAGAGGAGAGGCTGGAAGTGAGCGGGTGGTATGACGTATTCAGAGTCTTTCTCTAACTCTCCCTTCTCTATTAGGCATCTCTGCTGCAGCATCAACTCCAACTGCATACCTGATGAAGGAGCCAGCACAGATCCTAAGTCTCGACATACACTTTTTGATAAGGCAGTGGCAAGCTAAGCACCGAGTCTGGCACAAATCCTGAACCCACTGCTACCTCTGCCTGACACACACACACACACACACACACACACACACACACACACACACACACACACACACACACACACACACACACACACACAGCTGCCCTGATGCAAACAATTCTCCAGATGTATACACAGCTGCAGTTGTTTTTAGCTGATTATTAATCATGTTATATCACTTAACACTATTAAAAGACTACACAAACAACAGACTTCCATACACAGTGTTGAAATTGTTTAAATCTTTAAGGCCGAAGGAGGCTACTTCCTAATTTGGTGAAACTTTCTGCTCCTGTAGTCTAAAATTTTCCATTGTTGGCACAGCTGCATGAACAAAATGCTCAAGTCCACCTTCATACAACTTTTGACTCACACAGCTAATGTGTCAATAATGTTTGCTAGCTAACTTTAACTGGTACTCTGGCACTGAGGTATTGATAGCTAAATGTAGTAGCTAAGATACTAGCTAGCTAACCACCCAAATGAGAATAATTATTCTTGATTTTGCTTAAACATTACACATCCTCACCTTACAATTCTTCATTAGGTGGAACCAGCCATGGTCAGGTGTTACTTAGGCAAATATTTACATCAGCATGTCCACAATGACCATGCTAACACAGTGATGTTTGGCAGGTAAAATATTTACCATGTTCACCATTGTGTTAGCATGCTAACATTTGTCATAAACCAAAGTTTTGGACAAATTGAAATGTCAACACGCTGGTGGTTCTAGACTTCAGCCTCCTGGGACCATGAACGTCTGTACACAACGTTGTGGTCATTGATCATGTCAATAGTTGTTGAGAAATTTCAGTCTGAACTAAAGTGGTGGACAGATCCACTGACTGTCATCCCTAGAGCCACAGTATAGCTAAAATCAACGCCCCAAATAAAACGAGTATAAAAATAGTTCTACCTTTTTTCATCCTTTGTCTGCCACTGTTGAACATTCTACAATAATCCTTAATTACAAAGACGTGGCCCTGAAAAGTATACAAAGAAATTCAAGCAGAATTTCTCATTACTCTGCAGATTTAACAGCTTTACTTCATAGTAACCAGTCCTCTTCAAAACGGAGCACGGCAGCAGCTCCTCCCCTCTCTCCCCCCCCCGCACTCAACAAACGATAATACAAACAATACACACACTAACAAAACTAATACTAGATGCAGATTAAAGTCAGTATTTGTGGGTGAACAGCTGAACAGCCTTGAGATAAAACTGTCTCTCTGCAGTCAATTCATGAATATGTGTGCAAAGACTGAGTTAACAGCCAAGGGCTGCCCAGCAGTCTATGACAATCAAATCCAAATAGTAAACTGTGCCAGCATGTGTGATCATGAGGTCATGCTGCTGCATCTTTTGTGTTTCACCACTTCTACAAAACGTCAATGTATCTCTGATGTGACGTAATCAACCAACCAACCAACCAACCAACCAACAAACCAACCAACCAACCAATCAATAAATCGTTGATCCTCACTGTGTGTCAATATCACTCAACTTCTCTGCAATTACTTCCTTTGTGGTACTGTCTGGTCAAGTAAAATGGAACATGAAAATGGAATTGCCTAGCTAGAAACGTAGCAAACAGACTGAAAAGAAATCTCCTAAATATCACTTAGAAGATGCCTGGAGAAAAGACAGTGTTTGACGCTCAAAGTGGCCGATGCTGGAGGCTGCTAAATGCCATTAGCCATCATCCTTTTTCTCATTATTTAACAGGAGCAACATCCACATTCTACAGAGATTTCCCCCCTCTCGTTTTTAAGCCCTTATAGTCATACAATTGGAGCACAAAATCATCTGGGAACATTCCCAAATTGTCTCTCCACATCAATCTTGTTCACCCCACCCCTTACCACCATTGGAATATTGCCGGGAAATGCATTATGAACAAGATTAAGACATTAAAAAAAATGCGAAGAGTGGGAGGCCAAGACCGAGAGGGGGCAGTTCTCTGAAAGATGGGAGAATATAATGCTCGGCGGTGGCAGAGTCTGCTGCCAAAAAGTAGTTACATCATCGCAGGTCAGCGAGGCAAAGTGTAATCATGATAGAGATCCGATGATGAGAGGATAAGAGAGGGAGGAGGAAAAGGAGGGAGGAGAGAACTGGAAGACCAGATGTCACCTCCTGAAGATGAAAATCAGCTAGACTGGCTGCAGAGGCTTACAAAAAACATGCCTTACAAGAGGGAAAAGACCATTTGAACAATAAATGTACAATAAGAAAACAAAACAAAAGTAAGTCAATGCAGTGCCCATACCCACAAAACATGCAGACACACAGAAACAACAGATCAACTTGTGCCAAAAAATAAAGACGCAGACTGCCGTGTCAAGCATCAATTGCTCCTACAGATGAGAACATCGCCTTCTCAGTAGAGCAGCAGGGCATCTTCTTCCCCATCCTCCAACCCCACCTCCTTCCTTCCACCATTCCTCCCTCCACCTCTCTCTAATGTATATTATGTAACCTGAGCCACAGACTCCAGAGTGGAAAAAAGAAGAGGTTGCCAGGGATAAAAAGCAAAAAGACTGTGTGCCAAAGGTAGAGACAGAAAGACAGATACATGTAGACAGGCATAGAAACAGAGCAGAACACAGAGCATGCACAGGAGGAAGAGAGAGACAGAGATGTGAGGTACGAGGGCAGCTGCCATGAGTCGTGAGCAGCCTCTTAAAAGAAAGAAAAAGGAGGCAGCGGCAGGGAGTGAAAAGGAAAAAGAGACAGACTCGAAGAAAAGAGTCAAAAAGCAGTTCAAGGAGAAGAACTAGGAGTGAGAACAGGTGACAGCATTTTACCAATAGCTAAGTGTAGAAATGAAGCAAATTGAAATAATACATCTAGATGGGAGAAGAACTTGCCGAAGGGCAAAAAATAAAGAGGAAAATAAAAATGTAAAGAAAAAAAGAGATGACGTGGTGGATGTGTCAATGTCTTAAAAATGTAGTTGAGCAAGCCAGAGAGACTCTTGTCATCAAATAGTCATGGGTAGAGCACTTTCATGCAGCTTCATAAGACACATGCTTTGACAGGAACCATATTTATCATCCAAGCATAATGCACAGCACAGAAGGCAGATGGGACATGGGGCTCTTTAAACTAGGAGCTAGGTTTTGTTACAGGGACTGTGGAAACCTCATCGGCTAGGACGCAAGTGAGGAGAACGCAGCCAACCAAAAGAGGGTGAGACACCATGCGACTTGCAACACAGCAGTCTCAGCCCGCTTTGTGTTTATGTGTGGTCGGCGACATAGTTTAAATATGTGTATTCTGTGTGTGCGTGTGTGTGTGTGTGGATTTAATCTGCATGGGAACACGAGGTCTGGATAGCCTCCCAGTAGTGGGATTTGTGAAAATCTGCAGCTCAACTTTCTATTTTCTTTGAATCTTTCTTCCTTCCTTTCTTTCTTTTTTACTCCTTTTCATGAACCCAATAACAGGTACACTGACTGTTTGCTATTTGTGTGTGCACAAATAAAATCTGTGGTTAGAAAAAGTGGTTAGAAAAAATGAAATCGGAATCAGCTGGCCTAACTCAAAGAAAATCGGAATCAGCCTAGAAAGTTGTAATCGGTGCATCTCTATTTTGTAAACCTCTGCCTGAAAATGAAGACTCAAATTTTGAGTGGTAAATCTGCCGTTGTTATCATTTTATACTGCATATGTTCCATGCCAGTAGCCAGGAAAGCTTGATAGTCATAGCAGTGACCGTTAACCGTAACTAAGGCGGACGGGGCTTAGCAAATGGTCAATTGCATGCCAATGCTTTATAAAGTCCTTCATCTCCCAGCGGTATCAACACAATGCTCACACAGCATATGCTAAAGCCCTGGCCAACGGAGGCTCTCCCAATCATTAAGCTCACACACAGGAACAACAACACCACCTTCTTATTACAGCCCAACAGTCAAATTAATGCATAACAATGTGTTTTTAAATAAATATTGTCTTGGGGAGAAGGTAGCCATGGCAACAGGCAGAGGAGGACCAGACTTTGCAAGGGTGGTTTGGGTTTGTCTCTCGGTACTCTCACAGACTCCAACGTGATTTAATACTGTAGGGATGGGAGGGATTGTCTTGATTAAGTGTGTTGCATTAAACAGAACACTGGACTCAAACCTCATGGGTCCGTCTCAGTTGACTAACCAAAACGGCCTTACTCCCTTGCTTTCTTTCCCTTTTCTTCATTTGTGTGTGTGTGGTAAGGGATGGCAAGGGGTATGCAAGGCCCCAGTTCTCAGGTTAAGTTAACAGAGCATTACAAACCATCTGTTCTCTGATCCCCTGTACAGGCTAATATAGGCCATGCAAACACACAGTTGTTTGTTATGCTCTAATGGCGCTAGTTAATCCTAGCACTACCGGACGAGATAATCCTCCATCCAAAATGTGAGACTTCTTCCCTCAAAATACCTTTTGACTCATCACTGCATCACTATCCTGCAGTATTATCCTGCTTAAATTCGGCCGGTAAAACATGTATCGTCAGTAGAGAGCACAGCAGCTTCCTGTTGCTTCTATTCACAGTTAATACTTTTTTGAGACAGTTGAAATGAAGGAGGAAATGAATGGCACGTAAACGAAAAGGTTCAATGCGATTTGATCATGACAAGCAGTGGAGCCTGTGGGCATCATTCCCTGACCCCTTTGATTATTATGTTCCACTCTAAAAATGTCAATACCTCCAGCCCCAGTTACTAACTTTTGTTTGTGTTTATGTATCTCTCTCTGACATCTAATAACAGCGGTGAAGTGAGTTATATAGGAGTGTGCTTGATGATTATCCTCATCCTGTTCCTTCCTATTTAGTTTACAATAATTGCAGATGAAGAAAACCAGCAAATATTTACCTTTAAGAGGCTGGAGTTAGTGAGTTCTATAGGCATTGCTGCTAAAACAATTACTTAAAGGATTATAACATCATCAGAAATGTTGCAGATACATTTTCTGTTAATTGGTTAATCTATTAATGGACTAGTTGTTCAAGTTCTAATATCGCAATCAGCATATTTATTGTGTAGTAAACAGTAAATTTAGTAAATTTTCAGGAAAATCAATTGAGAAACTGTTTATAGATAAGGAAGCATCAATCCAATTCTGATATTTGGTCGATACTGACCCAAATTGCTGGGCTGGATCCGGTATTGGTGAAAATGGGGCCGATGTATTCAAATCAATTTTATGTCTGTATTATGTCCTCGTTTCTCTCCACCCCGCCTACTTGCACGTGTCCGAAGAAAAACACAACACCACACAGACGACACACCGTAGCTTCAGAAAATAATGAATTCAATACTGGTATCGGGGTGGTGTATTGGTGCCCGGTATCGGTCGATACCTAAAGCACAGGTATCTGGACTGAAAAAGTTGGATCGGTGCATCCCTATTTATAGATAGACTTAACAAATAGTAATTAGCGCTGGCTGATATTGTCAAATTCAAATATTGTGTTATTTTAAAACAAACATCACGTAAAAAAAAAAAAAAAAAAGAAGGCAATATTGTATGTATTCTGTTCAAAAATAATGGCATGGTAATGCTGCAAGCACAGCAGCACAGAGAGCAGAGGCGGTTCAGGCCAGTCGAAGTCGGTGATGTGCAGTGATGGAACTGAAGGGGACATGTGGCTTTCAGCGAGCCGAGTCTGCACTGAGTGGTTTCCACCATTAATCAATTCAATCTCTCTTACTGTTACACACATACCTCATCTTGCCCTCCCTGTGCTCTTTACCTTGTCTCGCTGAACACACTCATTTGCTTTCTGGTCACTCCATCTAAGCACCAATACCCACAGTAATATATACAGACAATGCAGACAAGAAGCACCGAGAGCAATTGTCCTCGAGAGAAAAGCATCAGAGGGATCTATATTAGTGTCCTTTCTACTTGTTCATGAATTCTTATCACGCTTGGCACGGGTCACAGGCCAGTGCATAGAGAGCCCCATAGTTACATAACGATTCATGTAAAGTTATTAACTGGGTCATTTATTCATTTATATTGGGTACAAAAAATCTATTAATCATTTACACTAAACGCTACTTCTGATTACCTCGATTTTTGTTGTATCAATACTTTTTCTGTGCACGCTGACCAACAAGTTTTGGGTCTGACCTCCTGTGTAATAACTACAGGAATAATAAAACTGTTTCATCAATTAAGATCACAGCAGGATACCTTTAACGATGCCAAGTATCTGACGCAGCACAAACTTTGTTAAAAATTGACTGTGGAGAATCAATCAGGTTAGAGAAGAGAGAGAAAAAAAAAAAACTTGCTTATGTAATCCCAACCAGGTCTGGTCTATGGGGTCTGTTTTACCTTTGTCATCGCTGACACTGGTTTGTGAAATTGAATATGTTCATTAGATTATGTCCACTAATTAGACACTGCCAGGCATGCGTCATCATTGAAGTAGTCTGGATCAACAAAAGTACATTTACAGTATAGGAATAGGATATATAGGATGTATGAGACATAGTGTGGCAGTAGCTCAGTGCGCACGGAACCGGGCTGGGAACCGGAGGGTCGCTGGCCCAAATCCCCCACAACGTGCTCCTGAGCACCATGCCCCCCAACCGCTCACTGGCAGCCCACTCATCTCTGGACATCTCTCCATTTGTGCATAAGAACTGAGCATGTGTGTGTGTGCGCGCCTGTGTGTAGTAATTTCTAACAGAGTGTACATTTCCCCACTGGGGATCAATCCAAAGTATAAATTCAAATAAATGAATTGCTTGACATCTGCTATCTGTGTGTTGCCATTCTCAAAATCCCTTTGCTTTGGGAAACAACAAACTTCGAGCTAGCAAGTTACACACTGAAAAGAAAATTTGGATCATGCAACAAGGCAGGCCTGCTTGATTCTTACGGGGAATGATTGTAAAAATTTAAAATGCATTTACTCTTTAACTGGGACGTTTTGGGACCCATTGGTGGGGATCGCTGTGGACAAAGTACACACATCTATACACTGGTAAGAGCAAATACGTTTAACCATGTATCTAGCTAATTTAAAAAGCTCAAGTTACTGTACTGTGTCAACGGTTAACTTAATTTAATGTTATACGTATGTGGCGTTTTCTTTTGCGGGGTGCGTTTAGAGCTTAGCGCCGCCCAAGACGAATGCGATTGGTTTAAAAACAACCCAGAGTATGTTTTTCTCCTATCCTAGAATGTATCTGTGGTGTAGTCAGACTTACTCCACAGCGCCGTGGAGATGGGTCTGGCAATGCGAGACTATCATTGAAGTAATACACAAAATTGCACGCAACATAGCCTAGATACATACAGAACTTGGTCAAGGATTAGATGTGCTAGATTCAGCATGTCTCGGCGACTCCATATCACTATGGTGATGGTAGGATGAATGTTCAGATGGGTTCGGACTGTATTTACATATCAAAATGGCAATTGTGATTCCTACATTCACCTGGTCCAAGTGATCTAACTTCCTCAAGGTCCAGCAACAAATGACAATACTGTATCCCACCATGTGCTGAACTGTGCACAGACAGAAGTGGCAACAAAGAAAAGCAAATCTAATCTAAAAAACAGAAGAGTGACACAGTGAAGAAAGCCTCAAAGGACCAACTAAATCAGGAACAAAATGAGCCAAGAAAACTCTGCTGTTGATGGTTTTTAGTTTGTTTTTTTAGTAAACAACCACCTGAAGAGTCGCCTCAATGTACAATATCAAGAGATGAGAAGGCCACAAAATATTTGCCAGAAAGTCTCAGCTGTCAATTCACACAAACATCAGAGAAATAGGAACCTTTAACAGTGCATCACGATATCCGACAAGCTGTCCTAGACACTCAGCGATTACAGAAGTAGGAAGTTTAGTAAAAACTGCTTTCCCTAAAAATTGTAAGAGGAAAGTGTAATCTCAATTCTAAGTGGATACAACTTCTATTTTTATCCAGAATCTCTCTCTCTCTGTGTGTGTGTGTGTGTGTGTGTGTGTGTGTGTGTGTGTGTGTGTGTGTGTGTGTGTGTGTGTGTGTGTGTGTGTGTGTGTGTGGGTGCGCGCAAAGGCAAATGGAGAGTTACATAAACCAAACTCTCTCTCTCTCTCTCTCTCTCTCTCTCTCTCTCTAATGCAGAAGTGAGAGTGAGAGATGGAGAGAAAAGATGTACCGACTACCGAGGCAGCGAAAAAAAAAAAAAAAAAAAAAAGATTGAAGACTGCCTCGAGTTGGGTCCACAAACAGAGCGATGACGAAGACAGAGAATTAGCAAAAGACAAACCGAGGCTCAGGGAGTAAATCTGTCAGTTAAGAAGGCACAAAGAGAGACGGGCCAAAACGTGAGTAGTGTGTGTAGATTTAGATAGGTTGATAGACAGTTCTAACACAGGCTAGGAGGTAGAGTGACAAACAGGCCGGCAGATCCACAGGGGGACAGACAGACGTGGAGGCTGACATGAAGATGCAGAGGTGGAGGTGCAGCAGAGCTGTTAGTCTGTGCCTGCAGCATTACGAGCAGTGTTATGTAAGAGTGCTGGGGACCGCCTCAAACAAAGCCAGCGCTCTCCTAAAAATCCAAATTGGACGCGCACACACAGAAAAAGAAGAAAAGAAACTGAGTATTTTAAGACTCAGCTGCTGTAATGGTCTTACAGGAGAGGATGACGAGAGAATTTGGAGACATATGTGGAAGGTGCTGCAATGCAAGGTGCTGGTGAAAGATAACCGATAGAAGGATGAAGACCAAGTCGTCATATAGCTACAATGAATGTGGTAGTTGAGACTTGTATGTTCCATACTGCATGAAGTATTAATTCTGTGGGGGTCTGACCATGCAGTGGGCTTCACACTGTATTTGTAGTTGTGTTTGTGGACACCTGATAAATGTAAATCCAATATTCCCTCACTCTTCTTTTAGCTCAGTTTTAGTCTCCACCGACTCCTATGGCTAATATCTGGCTATTTAGCAGCTAAATGTTCCACTATGTTCACAAGCTATTTACTGACTTTTTCTGGCTGCCGTTTGGTGCTGGGAAAGTAGCATATAGAGGAGTTAATGGAGTGTTTTCTCTGAAAACAGCTGCCAGCGGCAGTGGGAAACGAGGCTGATATGAGCTGTAAGAGCAGCAAAGTTGCGAGCCGAAATACCAAAACAATGAGCTGAAAGATGCTAAAAAGCTTCGTAGAGCTGGGGGAAACAGGATAGTTGCGTGATCATTTCCTGTGGTTTTGTTATTACAAGCAACACCTTTTACATACGCAAAGTCTTGTGATCCATTGTTAATATAAAGAAAAAGTGATTATAGCAGCTTTAAAAAATGTTCCTTGTGGAGTTTAATGTTGGTAGCGTTCGAAAGTCACAGCGCAATTGTCGTCATTTGGTGTATGTTGTGTCACTTCCTGTTGGTAAATAAGAAATTAACCACCGGTTTCATTTTGTACATTTGTACACAGTGTGTAGAACATACTGTAGAGAAATGGTATGTAGAACAGAGCAAAGCCTGTTTTATGGTTCTGCGGAGGCTCCACGCAGAGCTTTCGCCGTAGCCTACGTAAGTGGCCTGATGTTTATACTTGTGCGCTGGTGTGTGCGTCGAGCCGGCGTGTATGTGTGTGTGTGTGTGTGTGGGAAGTGTGTTAGAGCAAGGGAGAAGTGAGAGAGTGACGGCGATTAGCTTCGGAGCGAGTACAGACTCTAGAGTCATAGTGAGAGAAACAAAGTGTCACCCCTGAGCTTTCTGACCATGGTGGGAAATCTGTAGCAGGAGAAGTTAACCCTCTCCTTGATTTCATGTTGTTTATGGAGAAGGAGAACCAGGAAATGAGTCGGGGGAAATGCAGCGCTACCAAGCCAAGGCCGAGCGATGTGCGTTGCTGCGACGTGCAATTACATTTCTCGAGAGGTGCGCGCCAGGCTACGGCGTAGGGTCTGGCGTAGACGATAGAGGGGTCTGGGGGGGTATGCCGTTCTACGCAGAAGCATAAAAAGGCCTTAAGGGGTTGCAGAGTATATATAGCTATAGGCTATGTATAAGTCTCTGATAGTGGATTTAAACTGGCCATTTTCTTTATACGTCTCTGACACTGGATTGAAAGCATTGGTACTGTAAACTAATATCTTAATATCTTAGTGAACTGTTAATTCAGAGACACATGCAACACTGAATTTGCTGCGGTAGATCCTTACTTACTCTGTTGAAGATGACTCACAGACCCCAAAATATACACTGCAACACAGCGATTCACATCACAGGTGACTGAAGTGTATAACTTACCGGCAGGGTTGCAGCAACAGTGCGTCACTGCAGAGGGCTAAATACACTGGGACATCAGTGACGCACACAGTGCTATTACGTAGCAGACAGGGCTTTCCCTGCTCAGAGCTATGTGATGATAGGTTAATGACGCCATGGAGACTCTGAACACAGTGTCTGCTGTCTCTCTGACAAACAACTCTTGTCAAACACTGAAATTCTTTCTCTTTCACCAAACAGGCACAAAAACCTTGACATAATAGTGCTGTGACTGTACAGCTTTACAACATTTTAGCACAGAGTATAATTAAATGTGAGTGAGTATGTTTGGTCATTTGTGTGTGTGTGTGTGTGTTCTGCAATGTGTATACATACTTTTGTGCCTTTCTCATGTCCTTCTTCCAAATGGTCCAGCTAACTGCTTTTTTTTTTAATTTCATCTACAAAGCAGCCCACAGCCATCAATATTCTCTGCTGGGTCATATTTGACCTGTAACACCACGTTACTTTTTTTAGACATTTACAATTTACTAAAATTTTCAAATCAACTTTTGTTGTGTTAGAATAGCCATGTCTGAGCATATCATGAAGACTTGTTGCAATCAAAAAAAAAGTAAATGGTAGGGCTAAACATATTTAACGCTGTTTGACTCCCTGGCACAATTATGGGCATTGATTTAATTCTTTTGCCCTCTCTGCCTGTAGCAAGTAGCTTACATTTCAATAAAAAAAGAAAAAAACATCCCTTGTGTATAGCCTGCCTATCAATTGCTTTTAAGCGCAATAAACACAGAAAATATTTGACCAGAACTTTTCCCATTTGACCGGTAAAATGAAACCTTACAGGTCACATTTGTCTAGCGGAAACTCTGGTCCTAGTGCCTAATCTTGAGTCCCCAATTATAAATATGAGGGGGAAAAAATTGCAAACATAAATACAACTTGATGTTTTATATGCGAGGCATCAAAGTCCATTCAAACATTTAATGCTATGTCACTCTTGGCTTTAAACAGGAACATATGTGGGCCAATATCCCTGTGTCAAGGATATCTGTGTTGCTCATTTTGTCATTTGTGGAAGCCCTATATTAGAGCAATGACATCGGGTCATTCTCTCAAAGCTTCGTCAGTCTTTACGCACATTTCTAGCTATTTGTCTTAACGTCTTACATGTTGATTTTATAGGACAGAATATGTCGCTTTAATCACAGATTTAAGTGTACAAGGTTACAGAAAAGTGACTTTTTGTGCTGCGACATACAGCGATTGTCACAGCAAGGGAAACTTGTCTCTTTGTATTTATGAGAAAAGAGCAGTGCGACTCCGAAAACACTTACCATGACCCTTTCTTTGAGGTTGACATAATGTCTTTTGCGAGAAATGCTCCAGGATGACACGCTGGCTCCTGAAAGGCGACTTTAGCTGCAGATGCACCTCTCAGCAGCCACTCCTCCTCCTCTCTGCCAGGGGGGCGGAGGGGGGGGAGCAGAGAAGGGACAGGGAGCAAGGGGAAAAGAAGAGGTGTGAGAGAGGGGAGGGAGGCAGCAAGGGTAATGTGATGCAGCAGTGTGCAGTGCAGACAGAGGAGGCTGTGTGAATGCCAATCACCAATATATTTCCCAGCCTCCTTCAACAGACACACACACACAGTTTTGTTAGAACATTGTGCTTGTAACATAAAACCAATGAATTTCCAAGAGACTATTTTCGCAGTTTCATGAAAGCCTACATCACGATAATTCATTCAGAATTACTGTACAGATGTAATTGTATTCAGCACACATTTAATCAAATCAAGTAGCAAGTGTGACTCAGTGGCTGGCTATATAATTTGCACTCTGTGTGGGGTTGAGTAACAGCCCCTCACCTTCCAATGGCCCTATTATTATCATAAGTGAATAAGTCAGGAGAGTGTGTTGTGTGTGCGTGGTACTTCCACACAGTCCACCCGCAAAAGCCCTCTCACTAAGGACGTTCAGTGTCACTGAGAACGGAGTCACGCACTGAAAGATTTAAATAAAAGCCTCCACATTAGAGGTGGGCAATATATCGTTTAGACGATAATATCCAAATTGTTGTCTGGACGCAAAATTGGGATATCGAATATTTCATAATTTGTACAATCCGACCCCCCAAACATGAAAAGAGCTGAAGGAAGTTAAAGAGAAAACAAATAACGCACACTATAACCTTCTAAACAATTATATGTAGCGATGTTAATACTGTAGGGGTTTGTTTGACTGTATTTTTTGTACAAAATCACGATCGTCCCGCACAAGAGTAAGCTGCTACTAGTTCTTACCTTGCGCATTATGACGTTCACTCATGTCAACAAAGATGGCGGCACGTGATTGTGCAGTGGCTCTCCTGTCGGTGTATATTTATACAAGTACGTACAGCCACACTGAACTAATCAATACAGGACCACCATACAACACAGCCGTTACGAGAGCCTTCCAGGCGGCTCATAACATCCCGGAGGAAATAGCCTGACCAAGCCCTCCAGGTTGTTGTCGGCGCTAGCACGCCGAGCTAGCTATCTACCGGCAGAATGAGAAAATAACTCCGGCACGACCAGAGGCGGAGGACTGCATTTTTGTGCACAATTAATGGAGTACCAACTGCAGGATCGTTGCCCAGCACGGCTCACCTGACCTGGAGCCCTGTCGGTAATATACGGACCATTTTATTTACTACGAAAACAGCACACTGCCGTCTACATAGCCCCCGATGCTAACGTTAGCAAAAGTTTGGTTCACTGCTAACCATAGTGAACAAACTGCAGCGCGATCACCTGGATACGGGATACAGGGGACTTTTACAAGGTGTCCTTAAAGTCTGTTCTCCTCCAGCTTTCTCTCAGCATGTAGATTGTGTTACTAGAGGGAAGAACACACTAGACTATGTATACTCTAACATCAAAAAAGCACACAGAACTGCTCCTCTCCATCACCTGGGCCAGTCAGATCACATCCAACTCCTGATCCCAGCATAAGTCCCGGTCAGAAGGACTATACAGCCAAGTAGAAGGACTATCAGAACCTAGTCTGACCCGGCCCTGTCCCAGCTCCAGGACTGCTTCCAATAAGGACATGGTTGTGTGCAATATGTTACAGAACAGAGCCCTTTGTTTATGGTTATGATTTCATCTTTCTTGTACATTTTCCCAAGAGAACCACTGAAATAGCCTCCGAACAGGGCTTCTTTTAACTTCTAGAAGGATTTCAAAAATAAATGAATGAATATCGATAGAGATATTGAAAAAAAATATCGAGATATTCATTTTTGTCAATATCTCCCACCCCTACTCCACATCCACACACAAACAAATACATACACATGCAACCTGTGAGCCTGCGTCTGTGTAGTCTACATACACAGCCCCTCCCCCCCCACACTTTGTTTTTTTGATTTGATAATAAGATAGCTTCTAATTGTCCCAGAGCAAAGAAACTCCCACTGCGACATCAGAAACCCTGTGATACACAGACACACAGGCACACTCCCTCTGTGCTCTGTTTATCAGGGCCAGGCCCATCGATCATCCTAGCCTGGTTGCCCCGGTAACCCTGTTATTATTCAGAGCACGGAGGACCAGCTTTCAGAGAAAGCTGTGCATGTGGGTTAGTTAGGTAGTGGAGGTTCCTTTTGGCTCATAGGCAAAAAGCCACAGGTCTAGGCATCCTCCCTGATCTGCATACCTGTGTGTGTGTGTGTGTGTGTGTAGCATTGGTGCTTTGTTTAGCTTTTTAGAAGATAAGGCTGGCATATGAAAAAACCAAACTGTTGCACTGGATGACTGGGTTCCTTCATTACCATGAACACACACACACACACACACACACACACACACACACACACACACACTAAAGGGAAAGGGACACACAGCAGTTGAAGCGTGGCTATCACTTCAATAACATTTTACATTCTCCTCATTTCTATTGACAACCACCACACCCTCTCCCCTGCTCCCCTCCTCTGCTCCCTCCAACCCTTGTGATTTTCATTCAGCATCCTTCCTCCATTTTTCTTCCCTGATTTGCTGCATTTCATTCAGCCTGCACCCCTAACTGCTCGCTCCCTCTCTTATTTTTCATTCACATTCTGCGGCTCTGAGGCTCATTCACAAACAGTACCACTCCTTACAGCGGCAAAAAGTCTAGGGGAGAGGAGGAGAGGGCGGGATGGAGGGGTTGCCCCTCCTGTACTGACTGCTGCATGGCGAGGGCTCCCTGAAAACTGAAAACAGCCAATCCCCATGCTGAGAAAAGGGGGGAGGGTAGGGAGGAGAGAGAGACCGAAAGAGAGAGAGAGAGAGAGAGAGAGAGAAGAGGGGAGAGAATTGGGAGTAATAAACCATCCGCTTCAAAATACACTCTCCTCCACTTCCTCTGTCAGTCATTCATTCAACCCACCCTCAATGTTCACAACACACCCCATCTACTGCAGTTTTGCATCAGCTGCAGATGTTTCAACACATCTAGCTAAAGACAGACAGTGCGGTGATGTACAGAATTGTGTGTGTGTGTGTGTGTGTGTGTGTGTGTGTGTGTGTGTGTGTGTGTGTGTGTGTGTGTGTGTGTGTGTGGATAATTTCCCTCTGGTTGAGGCCAGAGGACACTGCAGACTAAACAACCTCTACTGCCTTTGTTAGTCTAGCAGCTCCATTCATCTCTGCACTACCTTGTTCCTGACAAACTGTTAAATCCAAAACCAATGCAACACAATATCACTACCTCATTGATGCTCATCATTACCAACAAGACATGCAAATCCTTTTGTACCATCAATGCAAGACACACACATATAAACTTATCAGACACTGTCAGAGCCTCTGGGAACATGCAAATCACTTCAAAATTAGGCCACTGTTAAATACATACAACCCATATATTCCTTGAACGCTACTGCGAATAAGCGGTTTGGCAGTGACAGGGAAGGACAGAGCTGATACAAGCCTATCTGATCAGACGTGCTCCGCCTCCATACGCCACAGGAAGGAAGGGCTGCAATCAATAAAAAGGAAGGGCAAGCGTTAAAAAGGCCTGTCTCTTGGTTCTATTATTCCTCTGAAAGCTGCCTGTTCCTCACAACCTCTTTAGTGTTGTTTTTCCAAGTGCGAGGAGGAGGTGTGTGCATGCACGTGCTTTGGTTTCTGTAGCTCAAAGTAGGCAGGAGGAGAAGCAGACGAAAAAACAATACGGAAAGTAACGGAATAATAATAAAGAATACAATAATAGTGTGAATGCTGACTAGAACATGCATTTCCCGCAGCGTGAATGCTGACGAGCTTGCCTGTGCAGAGAGTGAGAGACATGATAGGAGGAAGGACTGGAAGGAGAAAATAGAGGGGATGATAAGTGAAAAAATGAGGGGATGAGGGGGAAAAATGAGGGATGAACTTCCCATGAGCAACAGCATATCTGATATCAGCTCGGTCTTATGACAGCTGCTAAGACTTAACTCCTGACTTCAAATATCTCCTGCTCTCCCCCCATGTTTTCTGTGTTGCCCAGTGACTTTCCATCCCATCAGCATTTCGGGTCGTTGTGTGTGTGTGTTTCTATATACGCGCATGTGTGTGCATTTCTAACGGTGCAAGAAAAAAAGGGAAGTGAGAGGACTGTCACCCCATCTCCCCGTTAACACTGAAAAAAAAAAAAATCCTCCTGCTCAGCCTATATGTTCCTCCAGTTTGACATGTACTGCATAGGTTTACAAACTAACAGTACACTCGTGTACGTGGGCTAGCTTCTTCCCAGTGCACACAGTGATAGGGACACATAGGTACACAAACATAAAACTGCATGTGTGACCTGCAGAATCTTCCAGCATGAGGTGGGAGGATTTTACTCAGCAGCACAGCTTTCTCAAGCTACGATAATAATTCTGTCTATTACATATATCAACACATGTAATATTGCTATATTATATTTAAGAATATAACAAAGATCAAACAATAGCAGTGGTTGATAGATACTCGAGAAATGTGCAAGTCTTTACAGGGATGCCAATTTCTGAATGAGCCGTAGCTCAACAAAATAGCCCACCAACAGTTGGACTGTCCTGTGAAAAGTGCAGCTCCCACAGATCTCAACAGCTCCAGCTATATATAGCCGGACTGGCTCCGGGCACACAGGTGGACATCTTTGATACCAAATACTGACAAGTAGGCAAAGGGAAGGACATGGAAGGCATAAGTGAGGCAATGGTCGACAAGGAAAAGGGGGGGGTGGGGGGGTTTAGAGAAGGGGTTGGGTGTGAGGAATGAATGAATGAGCAAGATGGGGCGTGCAAGAGGCAGAGAGGGTGACAGAGGGAAGACTTTACATTGTTGCTAGCATGTGGTAATGTTCTTTATTAAAAGGCATAATGTCTTTGTTGTCAGGGCACTGGGCCATACATAGTCACACAACAGCTGACTAAACAGTCCCACTCATGGTACTTCTGGATTCTGTTGCCAATGAACACCGCTTACATCACCCTCAGGAGCTGAAGGAACCCAGAAAGTGGCAGGACAATGATGTCAGTGGGTGAGCTAAATAGAGGCAGCAATGCAGGATATTTAGGGAAGGTAAAACATACTCTTTCAGTAGATTACATGTGCAATGGGGCTGCACTAAAAGGGATTTCCATTATCAATTAATTATGCTGATTATACTCCTGATTAATCGGTTGTATTAAAAAGGTTAGAAAATAGTGGACTAGGCCTATTAAAGATGCCCAAAATGGTACCCTCAAATTGCTTGTTATCCCAAAAAAACAAAAATGTCAGGGAGTGATGCATTAGTTTGCTCATATCAATCCCACCACATCAATACCCTGAGATGCAACTGAAAGCTCCAGAAAACGATCGTCAGAGGGCATTGTGCAACCAATAGGTTTGTGTTAACTACTATTTTCAAGGTCAAGAATGAGCTTTTGCACTCAAAGATTTTCAGCTTCCTTTCGTAAAAGGACAAGAAGTAGCAGCATCATCACATTTGAGAGGCTACTACCAGCAAATGTTCTGACATTTCTGCTCAGAAATGACTTTAATGATAATCAATTTCAAATGTTTGCGCATTAATATTCTGTGAATTGATTAATCGATTAATCAACTAATTGTTTCAGCTTTAATGTGGAACATAAATATATACATACTTGCACACACATATAAAAAGGCTACCAGTGAAACAACAAAACGAAACCAGCGGGCAGCATTTAAACAACCATCAATAGACATGCAGCAAACCCATAACTTCAAACTTTAACAAAAACTGTAAAGTGTGTGTATGTGTGTTTGTCTAGTTCTGAAAAAGTTTCAGTAATAAGTATTATCCTTAACCTTTTGATCCCAAAACACAACTACACACACACACACACACACACACACACACACACACACTTGTTATCAGCCCTGTGGTCCATGAAAGGTAGGTGTTCCTGGTCTGACTGTGGAGATTGTGCGTAATGCCCTCTTTACCAGGTGCACTTATGTTAACATGGAGACAACATGGTAGGCAGATGGAAACTCCCAGGACACCACCTCACACACATCTCAGCCCCACTCGCTGCTATAGAACAGAGTCATTACATCATCACCCCTCGCCTTGGGGGACCGAGGCATGAGCGCTGACCACTTGGAGACGTGGGATCATTACATCACTGAGAGCAGCCCGGAGCAAGCCATAAAAGAAGGAGCCACGGCTATGTGCGGCGAGCAGGAACTGGACCGTGTGAACTGATCATCGCTAATGCTCGGTAATGTTGCTAACAGACATACAGGTCAGGTGGAGGGTCAGGGACTGCTTGACGCAATGCTGTGACACACATCACCCCAGGTCTTCAGCCGGCCCAGCCAGAAATCAGCATGCTTAGGTCACATTATGGTGAGCCACACACAGTACTTTAAAAATAATATTAGGGCTATAACTAACCATTATTTTCACTGTTTGGTTTGGTCTATACAATTTTAGAATATGGAGAAAAATGTTGATTAGTGCTTTCCCAAAGCCCAAGATGACATCCTCAAATGTCTGGTTTTGTCCACAACTCAAATATATAATATGTCATAGAGGAGTGAAGAAACTAGAAAATATTCAGATTTAAGAAAGGGGAATCAGAGAATCTTTATAAAGAATGACTGAAACAATTAATCGATTATCAAAATAGTTGGTGATTAATTTCATAGTTGACAACTAATCGATTCATCTTTGCAGCTCTGAATAATATTCCACTATTATCAATGCTGGAGTTTACTTTCCATTCATAAACCTGAATGTGCCAGTGGTATATTTGTTTCACTACGTCCTGTTTCATAACCGTAGGCCTATTGGTAGGCCTAAGCCATCACACTTCCAATATATATTTACATTGCCAATACAAGTGCATTTTTATTTATTTTATTTTACCTTTATTTCTTCAGGGAAGGTTCCCAATGAGAGGCAGCCTCTCTTTTGCAGGAACACCCTGATCACATTCACACAGTTCCACATTCATACCTGGAAGCTGCCCAGTACAACCACAGTCTGACCTGCTGGCCACTGAGCAGCTCCACTGGAGCGGTTGGAGGTTAAGGGCCTTGCTCAAGGGCACCTCAGTGGTGGTAATGAGGGAGGGACAAGCACTGCTCTTTCACTTTCCCCATCCAGATTTTATCCTGTCGGTCTGGGGATTAAACCGACGACCTCCCGGTCACAAGCTCACTTCTCTAACCTTTAGGCCACCACTGGTTGTCCATATTATTATTCCAAGAAGTGTTACGACACTCTAAATAAGCAAGTTTCCGTAACCTTAACAGAAACAACACTGACCTATTGTCATTGTGGTGTATGTAGGTGTCAGAGTGGGCAATGCAGCTTCTAAACAGGATATGCCACCTTGGTTATCATGAGGGACTAGAGGATCAATACTGTATCTACTAATAAAAAAACACAGTTACCAAGTGATTTAGTACCAGTTAGCAGGAAGTAGACAAGATAGAGTGAACATGGCTACAGTGCTGTAGAAGAAACATTTATGTCTTCAGACAAACATCTTTAAAAACAGGTCACAAATACATACTTTCATTTTCATTTGAAAAAAGTGGACAGGGGTTTTAGCAATTTTAACTTAAACAGCAGTAAATTATATGTATATTTTTGGAAACTATTTTCCGCTGCAGCTTTGAACTAATGAGAACGGCTGGGTGATAGAGCCAAAATCTTAACTCATATCTCGATGACAATATGTATCACGTATATGTATGTTATGGGTTTCAAGGATGGCGTTATATCAGGTTTTGGATACTCAACACTCCTTGTTAGTCATTATTTATTGTTGGTTTTGGTCTTTTCATGGGATTTGTTGACAATAAGAAAAATATAGAATGTCACAAAGAATAAATAAGGCAATTTCTTGGATATAGAATATTACCAGACTTCTTTTTTAAGAACTATTATTATTCTAATGCTGCCATAAAGTTGGTAAGAGATTAAATAAATCTAGTAGCACCACTCATTTCTCTTTTGATTAAAACATAAAATAGAGCGATTACACTGTGTGATCATGCATACTTACAATATTTAGTCTTTAGTCTTCCCATCTAGACTATAACCACATACAATCCTGAGTAGGAGTTCATGACAAAGAAAGAATAATACTCAAAAGCAGAAGTGGGTTACTTAGAAGGTGGGGAGCAAGAACAGTGTGATGGTGAAGCCAGTCTCTCCAGATTTCAAAAAAGCAGGCTGAAAGAAGTGCGCTGGGGAGAAAACAGGTAAATGAAGACTGAGGATGTCAGCAAAATACATGTATGAAACTGTACAGATAAACGGAGGAAGAACAAAGACATTAAAACTGTCATCAGCATGCAGCAAATCACTCCAGCTCGCTCCACCTATGCATGCCTCCCTCCCTTGTATGGTTCTCTCTTAAT
The DNA here is from genome assembly GCF_004354835.1 of Perca flavescens. Classification (NCBI taxonomy): domain Eukaryota; kingdom Metazoa; phylum Chordata; class Actinopteri; order Perciformes; family Percidae; genus Perca; species Perca flavescens. Next base: position 4,827,110 of record NC_041342.1, on the reverse strand, counting down.
GGAAATGACCTCCATCTGAGACAGTTAAGTGGCCCAAACCTGATTAGTTATTTACCTCCCTTCCATCTCTCTTTCCTTTATCCACCCATCACACACATACAAACAGCACGGTGGCGCCTCAAGTCTTCCTTTACATCTTCCCTCCTCTCTGCCAAACGATGCCCCGCTCCCCCTATAAGGATGGTAATTAATTGTGTCATTTTTATACGAGAGACAATAGTCCCTTTGGATTTACAGAGCAGGCATTTGTCCAAGCGTGGTGATATCTAAGTGCTTTTCAGAGCTATTCATATCTATACAACAACTAAGGGGTTCACACATCTCAGGCTTCCATACATAGCTGCTTCTCTGTGCATGTGTACGGCAACACGTGCTGGTGACAGAAACGTGCGATTCCATGATCTGGCGAGAGGAGAGAGATAGATAAAGAGTGAGAGGGAGAGAGCGAGAGAGAGCGAGAGAGAGCGATGCCCTCCAAGATGAGAGCTCTCAAGCGATATAATGGCTCTCCTTTGGGTTTTAAATCAGCGTGCAGAAAGTGCTCTGCCCTGGTGTTGCCTGCTGCAGTGTAACACAGGAGAGAAGCGAGAGAAAATATTTTATATATCTGATTCCAGAGCCCTCTTAGGCCTTTGCTGTAGGTGTGCATAAGACACGCATTGAATAAGTGAGGCTGTATACTATCTGTGTCCATCTGTATGTCAATGTTCTCACCTAGAAATGTGTTCGACAATGCAGTATTTTAAACAGACCATTACATCCACGTAAAAAAGAATAAAAATCTCTAAGTATCATAAACCTGTCTGTATACGGGCACTGCAGTCTTGCAGGAATTAAACAAAAGCAAAACAGGGAGTTTTTTTTGTCGAGCGAACAAGCCCAACTTATGACAACTTCATCAGGCCACCTCACCTTTACACACACACACACACACACACACACACACACACACACACACACACACACACACACACACACACACACACACACACACACACACACACACACACACACACACACACACACACACACACACACACACACACACACACACACACACACACACACACACACACACACACACACACACACACACACACACACACACACACACACACACACACCAGTGAGTATGCATAAACAAGGCTTGCATCAGAAAGAAACAGACCACCACAGCCATCTATGCTTCTGTGGAGGTATAACTGTTCCAACAAAAACTTTGAAGCTGGCATGTCCCCCTACATACATCTGTGTTTAACTCATCCTGATGATAAACAACAACAAGCATAACTAAAAGTTCTTCTTTAAAAAAACCTTTTGACCGTCGAATATTGGTCTTTTGCAAAGATGCAACTTACTGCATGCTATCAGAAGTGACTACATCAACCTCGGGGAACAGATTGCTTGTTTGTTGTTTTTAAACAATCAAATTAAGAATCACTGTAATACACAGGTCCATAGCTGTGCACTCTTTATCAACATTAGTAGGAAAATAACAAATGAATACACAAATGATGAACAGATGCATTCTTACTCTGGCTTAAAATAAATATCAAACCAAGAGGAAACCACTAAAGAATATATGTGTTTATAGTGACAATGCCTCCACCAGCTTTTTGCTTCGCTTATTTTGAGCAGCTCCAATTCACATACAGGCCTGCTCTATGTCCGGGGGCCACAATACCACGTTCATGCTCTAACTGTTTACGCTCTAGCTGTTTACGTGTTTTAGGGAGCAGCAGGGCCATTTCAAATAAAAAAACTGTTTTGCAGGTAGTGAGTGCAAGAGAACTAGGTTTATTTTTAAGGGAACAGTGACATCTTGTGGACACATTTCAAAATTCCACTCCAAAGCCCAGGGGATTCCAGTTTCTTGAGCAATAATGTGCGGCTTATGGGACGCCTCGGTAGCTCACCTGGTTGAGTGTGCACCCTGTGTACCGAGGCTCAGTTCTTTCCGCAGTGGCCGCGGGTGCGATTCCAACCTACAGCACTTTGCTGCATGTCATTCCCTGTCTCTCTCTCCCCCTTTCCTATCTCTTTAACAGTTCTCCTGTCTACTAAATACCAAAACAAATCTTTAATAAAGTGTGGCTTCTCATTTAAAAATGATGGCGAACTCAACTTCAACGTCCTTAACAGAGAGAATACACTGAAATGTGTCCATAGTACAGACTACCGAAAAGTACCAAAAGTTTGCATTCAATGCCAAGTCCAGTTTCGTTTTTACAGATAGTTCCTAATTTGTATCATAGTTCTGCTAATTGTAGACTGTATTTTATTCAAGCACCTGGTTTCTCTTGTACAGAAATGTTTTTTGTACAAAATCATATTTTCATGTCACAGGAATGTTTTGATAAATTTACCAAAACTCAGGTATCAAACTGAACATTTTCCCACTTCTACTTAAGAGTGACTTGCAACAAGAGTCCCCTGCTTGACTCGAACTAGGGGACCCCTAATTTACCAGAAAGCCCCCAAACGTTGCCAATATGTTCTGACCGAGTGATGCGTAATCTTTGTTGTTGTTGTGCAATCAGAATAACATGAGACTACTAACCAAGTATCAGAATAGAGTCTTCTTTCTGGACGTGCTTCTCCAGAAGGTGCTGGAATTTGGAGAATCTGCCCAACCAATCATAACTCTGCTCTGTCTTGTATCTTTCATCCCAGTAGTCAACGTCTTTGTACCTGGAGTTGTCATCCGGCAGGTAGTCCATGCTCTCTGCGACATGTAAATGTGAGAAGAAAAATAAAACGTCAAAATAGTATCCATTTCAGAAAAGAACACTTTGAACTGCTTTCATTTAGGGCTGAACGATTAATCGTTTTCAAATCGAAATCGCGATTTAATAGGAATGCGATTAGCTAATCGTGAAGCGATTAATCGAATGTGAAATTTTTAAAGTGAATCTTTGGTGTGACATTTGGTCAAACATTTTTGATTCCTCTTTTCATTATTTTATTTACTGTTTTATCATAACTCTGGAATGTTACATAACACACATTGTTTACAGAAATGTCCTAATTTTGTATTAGTTTATTTAAAATGATGTTAGAAGTTGCAATATGTAGCTAAAAAAGAAATATGTAGCTAAATCACAATACCTGGTAGGATAATTAGGCAATTAGATTTTTTCCCCAAATTGTTCAGCCCTACTTTGATTGTGGCTAGACGTTCACTAGCTTTGATCCAGGAACCATCATGTAATCATATGCTCCATTAGAATTGACTTTTTTCCCCCTCCCAGTTTACCTCCTGGCTGTTTAAAGCTTGAAGTGACTGAGGGTCACTTGTTTTTAGGCGCTGACAGAAATTGAGAGTTAATTTATCAGTGCAGTTTAGTGTCCCAAATTATTTTCCAAAAACTGAGTGTTTTTGGAAACCTGTCATTTGAGACAGGTTAGTTTATTATTTTCCAAAAACTGAGTAAGCTACCATAAAGCTACCATCTGCGGGATTAGGCTGACTGAACGCCTCTAAGTCAGAATCCCTCCCAGACGTCCCTAACCCAAAATGACTTAATAAATGAGTTTTTGAGCGGCAAATTTGCCATACACACACACACACACACACACACACAATGGGCTTTGGCTACTTACGAATTCCTCGTTAAAGCCAATGGCTGTGTAATCAGTAAACACGCACTGAATCCACGTGTTGTAGTTTTACAGCATGAAAGCTAAAGTGTCCCAGACCGCGTGGGTACCATTTACTGCAGACGCATCTACATCAACAACACAATAAATATGAATGAGAAGTCAAAGTGAGTCTAAAAACTGCAAAGTCCTTTAATAAATTATCAATTTTGATAAGACGCCGGTATTTCCTTGTTGATGTGTTTTTCTTCTTCTTCTCTGCGCTTTATTTTTTGCGGAGCACAATACCAACTTTTCGGTGTATACCGCCACCTACCGTACCGGAGTATGTAGAACAGGGTCGACTTTACATTTAGTCTGTGATAATAAAATAAAATACAATAAATAAATAAAAGTAAATACCTATGTTATATGATATTATATTATATTATTAAAACATCTATTACCCCTCTATTTTGCCACACAGTGTCTCTAGTTGTTCCTCATACCCCTTCCAATTCCCATCCTCTCCCTTTACAGTGACATAAAATTGCTGTAAAATCACTTTCTCATGGCTTTTCTCCTTCTTAAAACAAGTCAATACATTTCAAAGAATAAGATGGTGTACCACATTTTGAACTTCTATGCCTATTACTACATATGCCGCTAGATAGAAAATGCATTAGGCATGATAATTTAGGGCTGAGCGTTCAGAGAAAATTCTATTCAATTCACTGAACTTTATATATCCATTAGGGACTTTATTTGTGCAGAACACCAGTGCATGTATACGTTATATACCTAACAACACAACACAGTTCACATTTCACAAAGTCTCACAGTTTGCATGTACAGTTCACATAATCAGCAACACAACACAAATACCACACACATCATACCAGCAGTCCATCAGTCAGAAGGTTAAAACCATAGAGCAGCTGCCCAGCAGCTGTGATTAAGCTTGCATAGCATGGAGAACAAAACACACCTGCAGTTTTGTTCCATTAATTACAAAACATGTAGACATTGTAACAAACTAATATATCAACTTTTTGTTTAGACACAGTTTGAACTCAGACCACGTACTTTAAATCTACAGCAGTAAATTGAGCTGTACAATGAAATGTGGTGATTATATAGCACAAAGAAACGGCACATTACTTTGTGGGATCTGAAAAAACAACTAGAGTTGGATACAGTCTACTTTTAATTTTAACATATTACCAGTGGTGGATGAAGTACTCAGATGTTAAAGGTGCCGTAGGTAGGATTATGAAGATCCAGGATTTAGCCAAAAAATGTGAACATCGGCAACTTCTCAGTCCCTCCCCCCTTTTCTGCTTAAGCCCAAAACGGTCTCCTAAGCCCCTCCCCCCACAAGGGAGAATGAATGAGTGTGCATGAGCAGTGATTGACACGCAGTTAGACACCCCACCTGGCCTTGATTGGTGCATCTGAACAGGGAGCGGTGGATTTTTGCAAATCACACTACAGGCTGTAGGTGGTGCCAGAGGAGCCAGATTTTCTTTTTAATTACCTGCTTCATGGGGTCTCTAGCTCACTCAGTAGAGCGTTGGCCCCATGTAGGCTGAGTCTTTTGCAGCGGTCTTGGTTTGAATCCGACCTGTGACCCTTTGCTGCGTGTCATCCCTTATCTTTATTTCCCCCTTTCCTGTCTATCCACTTTTTTGGGAACAGCCCCAAAAAGTAATCTTTAAAAAGAAATTACCTGCTTCATGTAGTTCTTCTCGAACATAGCGTCAGTTTCAGCAAATATGACAGAAAGTTAGTTTTATAAGGCTTACCTACAGCACCTTCAACTTAAGTAAAAGTAGAAATACCTTAGCCTAAAATACTCAATTACAAAAGTCCTAATTTACTGTAAAATGTAAGGAAAAAATGTATTAGTAGCAAATTGTAATTAAAGTAGTAAAAGTAAAATTTCTCATTCTACATAATGGCTCCTTTCAAAGTATTATGTGGATCCAATTTTATATATTCTGTATACTACTGGGTAGATTAGTAGTATAGTAACTACTAAGTGTCAAATAAATATAGTAAATTCAAAGGTAAATATCTGCCTCTCAAATGTATTGGATTAAGAGCAGAAAGTAGCAGGAAAGGAAAAAAACTTAAGTGAAATACAAGTAGGCTATGTCAAAATTGTACTAAGTACAGCACTTGAGTAAATGTAGGCCTATTTGGTTACATTCCACCACTGTATATTACTATGTGATGTAGCACTCAACCCAGACCACACAGTTGTGAGACAGCCAGCAGTATAGTGTCGGTCATTTGTGTTTGAGAAGCATTTTGCTGGTGAGTATCTCCGCTGCGAGGATGAGCTCCATGAAGAGCACGGTCAGGCCACGACGCACCACCAGCTGCCTGGCCGACAGAGGCCCTGGTACTGCAGCGTCGGCCGTCTCCTCACAGCTCAGGACGTCAGATGAAGCGATGTCCATCTGGGACTCTCTCCGGAAAATGTGGGCATCTCCTGATCAGAGAGGTTAGTTAGGAGTTAGTTGTGTGTACTCTGCACAGTATGCTCGTTCCTGGAGGGCATGCAATGAAAAGGAAAAGTGAAGCGAGCATTTAATGTATTTACCCTCATTTTCCATTGCCAGAACTTCTTTCTTTTCTGTGACCTGGACTCCTGCCCTCACCGTTGCCGGCTCATACACAATTAGGACAGCTGTTTAAAGTGCATATTTCAAAATGAAATACGTGTTGTTGTTCTACAGGGACATTGACTATTATACTGAATTTACTGCAGTTACTTTTTAAATTGCAGTTACAGGAACATTAGTGTAAATTCCTCGTTGTGACTATAGAGGGCAGAAACGACTCCACAGGGTGTGTGTGTGTATAAGGGTTAGGCTAGTGGGAAGGCATGGAAAGTCTTGAGATACCTCAACCGGAGGTAGAACAAAGCAAAAGAATGTTTTTCATATTCTCTTAGGTCTCCCATGTGGGAAATGTATTGTTGTGCACTGTGAGTGTTGCTCGTGCCTAAAGATGAGACATTGTGTCACGTGGGATTATGTGCTTGAGGGACAAAAGATCAAAAAAAGCAAAAGCAAGAAAAGAATAGACCAGGTGACGTTTTCTGTTTGTATGGGTCATATTATATTCTTACTTTCAGTTTATTTTGTGACCGCAAACGATTACTTTTACAACCAGGACATTTATTTACCTGTGAAATGCGTTTTTTGTTTGATGTGTATGTGTGTGTGTGTGTGTGTGTGTGTGTGTCTATGCGTCTTAATGTGGTCGTGTCTGATTGTAGGTGTCTGTGTGTGGGAATGTTGTCTTTCTGCACCTGCCATTCCCACACAAAGTTACCAAATTGTTACTTTTCAAGCACTTTCACCTGTTTTGATTAAGTTCTAAGAAATAAGCACCAATAATGATCCAAAATCTTGTTTCTGTTTTTTACCTTTTTTATAATTGAATTTCCTTGTTTTCCCACAAAAAACGAAAATGATCATATGATCAAAAATGTGATCTCTCAGGGGTAAATGGCAAATATGAACCATAAATGATGTATGTATCCATTGGCAATTGAGCTAAATCTGTTACATTACATTAATATGAACACTACACAAGGGTTAAGGCTTCCAAACGGGACTTTGTTTCGATGTTCTGCCTCTGTTAGGAGCACATCGATCTCACAATCACTGAATCGTGTTTTTTCCCCATTTTTCCGTTTCGTGATTGGTGATCAAGGGCTCCTTTCAAGGCTGGAATATATAATTGATTGATTAACATGGACCTTTATTAGAACAAATATGGGACAACCTTGGGAGGCGCGTGAGGTTCGTGCAGGACCGCATAAGGTAACGCACGTCTGTATTTATAACGAGAAGAGTGCCTACAGGTGTGCGCCGCAAGGTGTTATAAATCAGAATATTGTTTGCACAAAATCTTTCAGAATAGAATCTACGCACAGATTTATAAATGAGGCCCTAGAACATTGTATGTTAATAAAGACAGAAGCCTATGAAAGACAAACGAGCTTTAGATTTAGAACATCAGTGTGTACATGCCATGGTATATCCAAAAATGTACTATTATGAAAAAAGTGTGCAATCTGATGCAAATGTTACATTTTGAGATGTGTTTTTTTTTAGATGACATTTTGAATGCAGTGTTTCATTTTAAAGGAGATATAAGGCATTTTGCTTTTTGAGTGTGCAGTTTTGGGAATTGAGTTTTTAAAAAAAGGAGACAGTTTTGAAAATGTGGTTAAGCAGTTGTAAAAAACTGTAATATATATATATATATATATTACAGTTTTTTACAACTGCTTACACATTTATATATCAACCTGCTAGGGATATGTACATATTGTGCATTTGGCAAGCGTATAAATACTGACCGTGCGACCTCTGGGCTTTGTTTGACAGCAAGTAGTATGTGCTCCAAGTTAATGAGGATAGCCCAGCAGGGGAAGCAGGTCAGCAGTTGAATCAAAACACCTCTTTGGAGAATGACTCCCACAAACTTTAAGTTTCCACTCCCATATGTCTAAAGAAAAAAAAAAATTCAAATTCAAGTTTTATTTGTCATATGTAAGCTATATATTAACACAGACAATCAATCAGACGTGGTCAGATCAGACATGTGCACGTTATTTATTTTTTTCCATGCAAGGTGCAGTCGGAAGAGATGTGTTTTTAACCTGCGGTGGAAGATGTGTAGGCTTTTGGCCGTCTTGATGTCAACAGGGAGCTTGTTCCACCATTTAGGTTTTATTTATTTATACCATTCGGGATTTCCTTGAGTGATTAGCTGTCCCTCGTCGTGAGGGGGCAGCAAGCAGGTTGGCTGATACAGAGCAAAGTGTGGGCGGACGGGGGTGTAGGGTTTGACCATGTCCTGGATGTAAGCTGGGCCTGGTGTTTTACTAGATGCAGGCAGCAACTGGTAACCAGTGAAGGGAGCAGAGGAGCAGTGTAGTGTGAGAGAACGTTTTCTTGAAATGAATGCTCTAAGTACTAACCAAATTATACCTGAGATATGAGGGTATCACAGACCGTTGCCAAACCAGTTCCAATTGAAACACCAGTCACACTGATAACCTGTATTCAAAACACACACACACACACACACACACACACACACACACACACACACACACACACACACACACACAAACGTCAACATTATTCTAAATCTTACTAAAACAGCAGTAACCATAACTTGGGCTTTACTTGAGTATTTTAATTATTAAATTACATTGTTTTTGTTTTGATTGGGAAACCCAATTACATACTGTTCATTTAATTAAAAGATCTCAGGACTTCTTTCACAACTGTGTTCTAGCTACGTGAATCACAAAACAGCACAGTACACAAGGTTTTTAATTCAAGTAAAGACTGGCAAAAGGTGAAAGCAAGCTGTTGCTAAATGTGTATCCTCACCGCTATTGCGTGCGCCACAGCTGCAAGCTCAGTTACCCCCAGGTGACCACAAAACACAGTGCTGACAAATTTGATGAGAATACCCAACGATTGCGAAATGAACTGAACTACAAGAAAAATAAAGGGATTTCCTTAAATCACAGAGAAACACACCAAAATAGTTGTCATTCTAAACGTCATTATAGTTGTTACACAGCATTACCGTTGTGACTACAACTATATAGGTCATTGGTAACACAAAATTCAAACATGTCTCCATTTATTGCACAGTAATAGAGATGACAAAAAAGCGTTGGGGAAAAAAAAAATGTCTCAAGTATCATCTACAAATGAAACACATGCTGCATAGGACTCTGATAGCAAGTCCAGGATTCACCCAAAATGTATTAAGTCCATTTAGATCAAGGAAAAAGAGCACATGCATAATATTGACCAAATGTGAAGATAAATGTTAGACAAATTCGCCAGTGTGGAAGGTAAACTAAACTGATACAATAAAGTGGAATAACCTACATTTTTTATTTATTTTTTCTAGGGCCAGAATAAACACAACATAACAAAATAAAATCCACAAGAAATAAAGCACACATTTTTCCTGTGGTGTGTCCACTCCGGTACTTCCAACAGGTCCTGCTAGTTTGACAAGTAGAATTGTTTCTTTTTTGAAGTCCACCGGAAGCCAGTCCTTGATGCATTTCAGACACTTTGTACATAAAGTATCTCTGGGAACAACTGTAGCCCCTGCTTCACTCTGACTGTTCATTCTATTTCTATTGGCAAATTGTAGTCCTAAATCTTCCATAAATAAGATGAAACACCGGGCAGGAGAAATCTTTTCTGCCAATCATCTATTGCATACATATGAGAAATGCACTGCAGGTGAATAGGATAAAATACGATAAGACGTTTGGGTAGTGGCTGTCAGCGTCAGATATGACGTAAAAAGCGCCCTTCAGTTGGTGGATGGGTCAAACAACACAGGACTTTCACCCAGGAAACCCAACCGTCACTTCGTATTTTCCTAAACCCAACCGTCCCGTTCTTCTTTTTCTTTTCCTAAACCCAACCGTCCCGTTCTTCTATTCCTAAACCCAACCGTCCCGTTCTTCTTTTCCTAAACCCAACTGTCCCGTTCTTCTTTTCCTAAACCCAACCGTCCCGTTCTTCTTTTCCTAAACCCAACCGTCCCGTTCTTCTACTCCTAAACCCAACCGTCCCGTTCTTCTATTCCTAAACCCAACCGTCCCGTTCTTCTTTTCCTAAACCCAACCGTCCCGTTCTTCTTTTCCTAAACTCAACCGTCCCGTTCTTCTACTCCTAAACCCAACCGTCCCGTTCTTCTATTCCTAAACCCAACCGTCCCGTTCTTCTTTTCCTAAACCCAACCGTCCCGTTCTTCTTTTCCTAAACTCAACCGTCCCGTTCTTCTACTCCTAAACCCAACCGTCCTGTTCTTCTACTCCCAAACTCAACCGTCCCGTTCTTCTTTTCCTAAACCCAACCGTCCCGTTCTTCTTTTCCTAAACCCAACCGTCCCGTTCTTCTTTTCCTAAACCCAACCGTCCCGTTCTTCTATTCCTAAACCCAACCGTCCCGTTCTTCTTTTCCTAAACCCAACCGTCCCGTTCTTCTACTCCTAAACCCAACCGTCCCGTTCTTCTATTCCTAAACCCAACCGTCCCGTTCTTCTTTTCCTAAACCCAACCGTCCCGTTCTTCTTTTCCTAAACTCAACCGTCCCGTTCTTCTACTCCTAAACCCAACCGTCCTGTTCTTCTACTCCCAAACTCAACCGTCCCGTTCTTCTACTCCCAAACTCAACCGTCCCGTTCTTCTATTCCTAAACCCAACCGTCCTGTTCTTCTACTCCCAAACTCAACCGTCCCGTTCTTCTATTCCTAAACCCTCCTAAACCCAACTGTCCTGTTCTTCTACTCCTAAACCCAACCGTCCCGTTCTTCTACTCCTAAACCCAACCGTCCCGTTCTTCTATTCCTAAACCCAACCGTCCCGTTCTTCTTTTCCTAAACCCAACCGTCCCGTTCTTCTTTTCCTAAACTCAACCGTCCCGTTCTTCTACTCCTAAACCTAACCGTCCTGTTCTTCTACTCCCAAACTCAACCGTCCCGTTCTTCTACTCCTAAACCCAACCGTCCTGTTCTTCTACTCCCAAACTCAACCGTCCCGTTCTTCTATTCCTAAACCCAACCGTCCTGTTCTTCTACTCCCAAACTCAACCGTCCCGTTCTTCTATTCCTAAACCCTCCTAAACCCAACTGTCCCGTTCTTCTTTTCCTAAACCCAACCGTCCCGTTCTTCTATTCCTAAACCCAACCGTCCCGTTCTTCTTTTCCTAAACCCAACCCTCCCGTTCTTCTTTTCCTAAACCCAACTGTCCCGTTCTTCTTTTCCCAAACTCAACCGTCCCGTTCTTCTATTCCTAAACCCAACCGTCCTGTTCTTCTTTTCCTAAACCCAACCGTCCTGTTCTTCTACTCCTAAACCCAACCGTCCCATTCTTCTTTTCCTTAACCCAACCGTCCCGTTCTTGTCCCGTATGTCATGGAAACGTAAGCCCACCCACGACCTTTTCCTCAACCTAACTGCGTCAAAAGGGACGCCAATAGTCTCGACCAAGCGCGTTTAGATAAAGAGCATTTAGATATGAAGCTAAAGCAGACTTTTAGCATCAGTAACAACGCCAAAGGCACCTGACCAAGCATCCGTATATTACGAGATGGGAGTGAGAATGTTTTGAAGAAGACCATGGTCTCTGTGTGAACTGATTATTTTGTAAAAATCTGCGTGAATGTGAGAATTAAAATAAATTGTTAAGGAAGTCAGAGTTGTGTTAATATATTTAACCTTTTGTTTAAAACATTTTTTTAAATAAAAACGTGCAAAATGTCTTTGCACGTCCCCTGCTCTCCTCGTAGTCCTGCAGCAGAGATAAACTTTTACAGCGACTTATTTAGAATTCAAGTTATTCAATTAAATACATTATGAATCGCTGTGCACTGGTAAAACTACACACTTCTTTTCGTCCCTATGTTATAGTTCAGTCCAAACTCTCTCACCTAATTGCATTCTCTGTTTGAGGTTTTATTTAAGCTGATACTACTGAGTTTCGGGATCATGATTGCCCCTGCCTGCGGGAACATATTTTGAGTTGCTGACAAATTTTCGAGAGTGACATTTTCAGCCAAAGTCAACCACCACACATCACACTGCATCCATCACAACGCTCCACAAGTGTGAAAACAAAAACAAGAATGAAATCCAAAATCCAAGACAGGGCAAAGCTAGACACGTGTAACGCAGGATATAGGCACAAAGCTACGACAATGGTACAGAACACTAAGCCACAAAATACAAGGGTATAAAACACACAGGTGCAAAGGTTGTGCTGCTACTTCTTTCGGTTACAGTTGCTGGGTTTTCTGACTCAGGTCTATTAGGCTTTTTAGCCTGTGATTGATTTATGAAGAAATCCAAAATGCGCTTTCGTGCCATGTTATAGGCAAGCTAACTTGTGTACTGTGTTGACCCGCTGCGAAAGTTTCCTCAACTATCTTCAAAAAAATTAGGCAAAGTGTAAACACCTAACCATAGACCTATTATAACCAAAGATCCTCTAAAACGTCTCTGTTACAACCACAGATACTAAATTGTCTCTGTTATAGCCATAGACTGTTAATATACAGTCTATGGTTATAACCTCACTGCAAGTAAAAAGTCATGGCTTTGAGGCACATTACCACCATGGCGCCACCATGTGGTCTGGAGTCACTACTAACTTTCTCATTGCATTAGTCTCACTCGGAAGCGGCTGAGACAAACGCGACACCTAGTGGTAAACTTTGGTATACCGGTTCGGTCCGTGATATCAAACCGGATTGAACATGTTTACACCGGCCCAAGCCTATATGCTTTAAGCAGTTGCTTCTGAGGGAACAGCAACTAGCGTAAACACAAAGGTTCCGCCTTAACTGCTACCCAGATAAAATGGGACTCCTCTCACAGTGTTTCTCTCAAGTACAAATTAAAATGTGAATGTATCCCATAACCCAAAATGATTAACATAATAATTACTTTTAAAACGTACATGCTAGTTAAACATTAAAACAAATAACCCAAAAGTGACCACAGATGTGGGTGTAACACTAACGTTACATCTGCTTGTTGGTTGAAAATTCACGTTACTGTAAACAATGTACAGTCTAGCATGATTCGAGAGGCCAAACCATCACATCCCTGACTCTCTCTCTCTTCTCTGCAGAACACACACTAATGTAATGGATGTTACGTAGCTACGTTCATGTAACGTAGCATGATACGTTACTATAAGGCAATGTTGCGCGACGTGATACAAACGTTACAAGAGGCACATTATGTGAATTGAGTATTCACAGGCAGTGGTGGACTGTAACAAAGTACATTTACTTACAAGTACTGAACTTAAGTACAATTTTGAGGTACTTGTACTTTACTTGAGTCTTTTCCTTTCATGCCATTTTCTACTTCTACTCCACTACATTTCAGGGAGAAATGTTGTAGGCCTACTTTTTACTCCACTACATTAATCTGACACCTTCAGTCATTAGTTACTTTACAAATTAAATTAATTTTTGCACACAAAACACATGTAGTTTATAAAATACAAAGTTTTATTATAAATGAAACTACACAACAATACACAGGCCTACAGCTAAGATGATTAGACGATTAAACAGTTCTGATCATTTCCAGTTTCTAAAATGTGAGGATTTTTGTGAATTGAATACTTTTAATACTTTAAGTACATTTTCCTGATAATACTTACATACTTTTACTTAAGTAACCTTTTCAATGTAGGACTTTTATTGTACCAGAGTATTTTTCTAGTGTGGTATTAGGCCTATAACTTTTACTTAAAAGGTGCTCTAAGCGATGTTGGGTGATGTCACTTCTTGTTGACGTTCAAAGTATTGTCAAACAAAATGGAGGCTAGCTCACCCATCCCTCCTCCTCATCCCGTCCCCTCCCCCTCCTTTTCGCGCACTAACCCCCCAAACTCCCACCCCCAAATCCTTCTTGTTGGTTATTGACTGGAACACGGTTTATGTTTTGTGGTGCAGGTTGGCGCAGTTTGTTTTTGTTGCCGTTTGTGGAGCCTGGGCTGTCTACAGAGACCGCGTTTTTTTACAGTGTGTTCAGCGGACAGGCAGCTAGCGGATAGCGAGGAGATGTTTGCTGTCTTTAGCTGTTTGTAGCCTAAAAAACGCATGACATCACTTAAAGTGCCTTTAAAGTGGCTATATGTAACTTTTGTGTTGGTTCTAGGGGCTGCTTTGGACAAAAGTGGTTGTGTTTTTATCACACCTGCTGTCGTAAAGGTCTTTTCTTTATGGTGTGGCGTAACCGGCGTAATTTAATGTTGGCTACTGACGTACAACCACATCACACATTGTAAAGTTATTTTATGAATGAAATATTACAAATACCTGAGGGCCAATTCTGGGACGTTTTTGAATCATTTACAATCCCGTAATTGTCTCCATCTGTTGAAAGCCTGACCTAGATAGACTCGGGGTTTTGCCCATCGTCACTTTCTCTTTCAGCTTTCAGTTGTTCTTCGTTTAATTTCCTTCTTTTCTGTGATGGCCCTGCCCCAGTATCAGCCATAACTACAGCAGATAACTTCTAAAATAAAATTTAAATACAATTTAAAACTACCTTTTACCTGGCAGGATACTCACTAACACAGGTTTTTCCGGTGTAACCCTGAAATCTGTGACCCGTCAGAATGTGTCCTCTGTAGCGCCGTCTACCTGAACGGTCAGGTGATGCGTTTCGATTAGCACAAAAATGGATGCTGAGGAGGTGAAACGGAGGCTGGCCTCTGGAGGACTTATTTTATTTCTTTGTTCCAACTTCCAAAATATATAAATGACTCATTCTTGTCCAAAGGCAAAAGAGCTGTGTGCGTGCGCACATTTGAATAATGTCGGGCTGTAAACGGGTTTGGGCTTTTAAAAAGCTGCCAATCAAAATGTAGCCTACTTGTCGGGCTCAGGCCGAATTCTGTCGGGCTCAGGCCATGTTGGGCCTAACTTTTAAGGCCCGATTACAGCCCCTGGCTAGGCGAGCATTATAAATGTGTGTTACAAAGTGATGCACGTTCGTCCCGGAAGTAAAGGCTGGACTACAATACAGCTGTTTGGAGCAGTTTGTTAACAGTGTTTTCTGTTGGAGATGGTAGGTTCGGGAAAAAGCCAAAAAGCATAATATGAGCACTTTAAGTAAAGCATCTAGTTACTTCACCACTGTTCACAGGGCATTTGTCATTATCTCCATAATTTCAAAATCTCAAGGGCTTTCCCTCACTTTCACATGCAGTGCTCGGTTGCCCGGGCAACAATAGCCCGAAACCTGTGCACGTCCCTGGCACATCATTGAATGTAAGACTTTTACTTGCAATGGAGTATTTTTAATGTTGTTTTGGTTCTTGTACTTAAGCAAAAGGTCTGAATACTTTTTCCATTTCTGGCTCTTTGGAGATAATACATCAGTAAAAATAAATAAAATATAAATAAAAAAAATTATAAATATAAATTATATGTGTGTATATATATATATATATATATATTAACTATGATTTTATATATATATATATATATATATATATATATATATATATATATATATATATATATATATATATAAAAAATCATAGTTAATTTATATTAAAAACACAAACTTCTGTGCAGGAGAGTAATGTCATATAGGCTATTCCCCTGCAGATGGTAGTATCACACTGCTATTGTCAATGGATTTTTATTCCTTGATGTTCATCCTTTTTCATTATCTGACATTGAAAAGGCATCTGCAGCTAATGTTTTTGGCTCACATTGGCAATCAAACTACAAAACCTGTGCCATACAGTGGTGTGAAGAAAAAGTGCCCGTTCACCTTCATGGACGAGAGTTGCTTTTTCTGTGTCGAATTCCACCTATGTGGCTCTTAAACTGTTGTGCTGCCTCCCTGTATGAAGCTAATCTTGCTTCCTTCTCTAGGAACAGCTCACAGAGGGACGTTCTATGCCTTCAGTGTATCAAGTGCCATTCTGTCAACTTAATGCATATCCCACCATTTCACTCCCACTGAACTGTAATCAACTGGTATTCTTTACATAAACTTGGCCAGTAAGAGCTTTCTCGTCTGCAGATTTTTTTCTTTAAAGGTTTTGGGCTTTTATTGCCAATCTCCCATTATGGAGAAATAATCAGCTAGCTCAGAAGAATCATAGCACTTCAGCCATTTCTAATACCACCTGAAAGGCTAACTACTGCTTCTTAAATATAGGCATAATGTTGAGGATGATTTGCTGGCTCAGTGGACACATGGTGGTCATAGTGTCAAGCTTTGGAGTTCACCTTTTTTTCCTCTTTTTTTACTTTTCTACAAATCCCATTTACCTAAACAGCAAAAACAATAGGTCGCTTGTCCATGCCTTTGAAAACAATAGGCTACATATACATGCCACCCCTATGCAGCGGTGGAGGTAGTACTGAATCTCAGTACTTAAGTAAAAGTACAAATAACCAGAGACATGTTTACTTTAGTAAAAGTAGAAGTACCACAATGACAACCCTACTTAAGTAAGAGTAAAAAGTACCTGCTTTTAAATGTAGCCTACTTAAGTATTACAAGTTAAAGTACTTGCATAACGATGTATTCTCTTAATGTCTATATTCTAATAATGAAAAAAAAAAAAACAGTATGGGCTGTGGCATTTTAATTAAGTATAGTTTAAATAAGGTGCAATCTTTGCACCTTATTTAGCGACACTCACCTCCAAAATGGAGAGATGTCCTTTTTATTTGGGATTTAATTGGCATTTGAACGGCAAGATACATTCCTTTGACTCTT
Organism: Perca flavescens; assembly: GCF_004354835.1. NCBI lineage: Eukaryota > Metazoa > Chordata > Actinopteri > Perciformes > Percidae > Perca > Perca flavescens. Next base: position 4,810,195 of record NC_041342.1, on the reverse strand, counting down.
GAACTGATCATTTTACTATTAGGTACAATTATAATATTTCTTTAGGATTTTTGCCTTGTTTAACATGTCGGGAATCCTGAAGTTTCCGGTTTGAAACAGCCAATATGAGCGGTCTTCTCGCTGATCAAGTTAGTTTCACATTGGTTATTGCAGGACTATGCCCCATTCCTATTCTCTATCATTGCAGGCTTATGGAAATATAAACGCATATCCAACCCAAAACTAACTTTACCCTGTTGGAATTCGGACTGAGCATACATTTTTATTTCAGTTTTTCAAAGATAGGCTAAACATTTAGGCTAACTGTGTTAAAAGCTATAGAGAAAAGCAATTGCCATCCATCCATCCATCCATCTTCGTCCGCTTATCCGGTGTCGGGTCGCGGGGGGAGCAGCTCCAGCAGGGGACCCCAAACTTCCCTTTCCCGAGCAACATTGTTATTTTTGCTTCAGATTTTAGATTATGGGAAGTGATCCACAAAAGCCTCTATGGTCGGAACAATGGGATGTCGGAGCAGAGGGTTTCATTTTTTCGAAACAAAAAGGGACGTCGGACTAGTGGCTGTAGGACCAAAGGGGAATTTTCGGCTTATTGAGAGGTCGGAACAATGGAGCGTCGGAGAAATGACACACAGACTCATGCATTTTAGGCACGGTTATGGTCTCGTTCATATCATGTAACAAACATTTAACTTAACATAACTACCAAGACTAACATGCCGTGTATTTGTATGTGATAGATGTAAAATGTACTTAAGTAACAAAGTATTTGTAGCCTACTTCGTTACATTCCACCACTGCCCCTATGGTTACGGTAGATTTACTTTCAGTCATCTCTAGTGTCAAAGCCGTTATAAAAGTCACACTACATCTTCCTTTAACACTATAAGTAAACATTGTTTCAATCTCTTTCAATAAAAGATCAATATGATGTATAAGAACAAAAGCAAATCAATAACCCAGGTATTAGAAACAGAAAACACAAAAAGCAATACAATAATAAAATCCTAAAAAGACAAAAATAGGAGGATACTAATACAAATAAGTTAATGATAAATGATGGGCCCTTAAAAGGTTTTACTAACATCATGTGTTTGTTCTATTCAAGTGTCCCAGTGAGCCAGCGTGAACAATGCCAGGAGCCTAAAACTGAAGCAGCTAAATGGAATTCAGCCATGAACTACTTTTACATTATTCACACCTGTGCTTTTCCTACATGTCAAAATGTCTGTGAGCTGCAATGTAAACAGTGCACTGCTGTTTTGATTTAAATTGAGTCTAATTTTAAAGCGAGCAATTACTTCTTTGGATAAATGAATTTGTTTTAATCTAAACCTCATTAACCCCATGTAAATAAAGCAGGTTGATGCAACATGGGAAACAGTAACCTGAGAATTGTTGGGAGCCATTTAAAAAATACTCTCCACACACTCTGGGCTTATCCGGTTTGATGAATTGCGTTTAGGTTCCACCTACAGTACAGCATACAGCATACTGACGCTGCATCATAATTATGTAACCCTCATGCTGGCAAGGGTTAAGGTAGCCTACTAAAGTAACATCAGTGATGGCAAGTTAGAAGCCTTACAACTATTTGATTACATTTTCCCGATTTTAATTGCACAAGTGGCTGGAGGAGAAAGATAACAACAACAACAACGTTTCTTTGATTTTGGAATCGGATGCGCGCGCTCTGGACCCGGCTGGAGATGCGGAAAATAATTTGCAACAGATTCCTCTGCATAGTGGAGGCACTATCACAGACCACGTGAGAGGAATTTTCAATGACGGTCCCCGACAGACCGGTTCATCTCTGCTGGCACTCCTCTGCTGCTGACATGGACTCTTGGACACTATATCCTCTCAGCTTCTCACAAACTGACGTGGAGTGAGGGCGATACTATGTCTGCATGTAACTTTTGATCTTTTGCCGCTTTCTCTTCTTTTTCTGTTCTTTTTTTTGTTTGCTTTTCTTCCGCTCTCCTCTTCCCTCCGCAAATCAAACAGTTACGGTGGTGGTGGTGGTGTTGGTGGTGGTGGTGGTGTTGTTGGTGGGGGGGGTATGGCTTGGCCGTGCATCAGCAGAGTGTGCTGCCTGGCTCGCTTCTGGAACCAGTTCGACAAATCGGACCTCTCCGTCCCGCTCACCATCCAGAACTACTCGGACATCGGCGAGCAGGAGGTGCGGTCCGTAACCAAACAGGTCTCCGCGTCGGAGCGCGCACCCGGGAATAACTACTCGACCCCGGAACTGCGTGCCGCCGGCGCCACTCATGCGCCAAAAGATGGCCCGGGGACCCGAGGATCTTTCAGGGCACGGAAGGATGGCAGTTACAAGCCCCGGGAGGACTACCACCCGCCCGGAGTGCCTTTCAACAGTGTTACCCAGTACAAGCAGGATTTCAAACCCTGGCCCATTCCCAGGAAGGAAAACTTCCCTTGGATTAGTTACGGGGGCAGCAGGGCAGACAGTATTTCGGACAGCCCGGTGAACGGTTACCACAGCCAGGCGACACCGGGGGAGAGAGAGGAGCGGGGCAGGGGGCTGGGGTGCGGGGAGCAGCATCGGATGGAGGAGAGCAAAACCAGCTCCTACAGGTAGGACACGGCATCGTCTGGTAGGCTACATGTTTCAGCACCTGTCGCTGTCCACTGCATCTGACTGTCGGAGCAGTCAGGAAAACTGCGGGCTGGTGATACGCCGATGCCCGCTTTGATGCTTAATTAGATGCATTTTAATAGTTAATATTGACTTACAGGGTCGACCCAGCAAGCCTGAATGGAGACAGGGGTCATCAATAATTCTCTTACACATTTCACATTCATATAAGAGAGAGCTAACGTATGAACAGGCTATTAGATGACATGTCCTGCATTTTATTTTAGGTTATATGGAAGTTTTAGAGCGGTGATTCCCAACCTTTTTGGCTTATGACCCTTTTTATAAAAAGTATACATATACAGTATATACAGTAGGTTCCTATGAATTGTAAGCAGTGCAACCAAATATTTATGTCAGATTTACTCAATTTAGTAGAGTTTAGAGACCTAAAACTGCGCAGTACTTGACAGTAAAAAAAAATAAATAATAATAAGCGTATAATTTAAAATATTTGTTTCTTATCTTGTTAATCATCTCGCCACCCCTCAGATTTTCTTATGATACCTTGGTTGGTCCAGACCTACAAGTGGATTGGGCGTCTGGACCATCCAAATGAACCTATGTTAAATAAAGGGGTATTTTTTGGTGATTTTGTGTCTAAAGTTGCTAAGGACACATTTTTAAAAAGCAGAGGCTGAAATATCAGGACTTTGAGTCACTGTACAAGCTCCAAAAACTGGATCAAGCACTTCAAATAACCCAATTCCATTGATCTTTCATTAGACCCTCCCTGCCTGGTTAATGCTCACATCTTTTAAACTCTACCTCCCAGTCTCTAAACCAGTTACACTGATCTTCAAATGTCAAGTCGGTAGAATGACCCTTTAAGTCACACTTAGATACACTTTTGCCTGTTCTGAGCCTCCATCATCAGCCCCCTGATGCATCTCTCTTCCTCCAGGCAAGAGTACAGGCCGTGGACAGGGGTGAGACCAGCCAAAAGTGCGAGGAAAAATCCTCCAGCTCAATACTCAAGCCCAGGGACAGAGGCCACCCAGGTCCCGCGGGAGACTAGCTACCAGGCTGCCTACAGCGGGGAGCTCCACAGGTCCATTGGGCTGCATCAGGGGGAGCACAATATCGCATCTGCTGCCTCCAACATACAACCTGCTGCTGTCCCCCAGCCCATCCCCACTGCCATGCAAGCTGGCAGCTCACCCATCCCCTCCAGCATCCAGCAGAGCGTCCCGCTTCAGAGGGCCGAGCTCAGTACAACAACCATGGGAGAGGTAAGACAGCAGTGTCGATCAAGCTGTGTATTTACATGATATATTAAATGAAAAGGCTGGTGTCAATCCTTCAGCTGCAGGAGCCATCCAATGTGCATTACAAAAAAAATGTAAAAAACAACAAAAAACATTGGAGGAGCTACAGGTTTAAATTGCAGCATGTTCCTCCTGCAAGTCCTCGTCTCTCGTCTCCCTGGTGGCCTGTTGCTGTTGGAGCATTTTAGAAAAGTGATACAGCATTCTGTCCCTAAGCAGCTCAAAGTGACCCAGCTGTTTAAAACAGGCCATGTACCGTGTTAGGTAACACTCTGCTGCTGCTACACTCATTACTTTGACCTGAATAGAGCTTGATGAGAAATGAAATTGGTACTTCTTCCAAGTGTGGTCCATTTTGATCAGAAAACAAAATAAACCGGTAGCAAAATGTATTGATGTCTGTCTAAACATAAATACATCCTGTCATGTATAACATTTAGAGGGAAATCAATGTAAATCTTAATTTGTATTTGGAGTCTAAATTATGAAGAGCCATTGTTATTTTTTTTTCTGGTCTAGAGAAGATACTATAATACAATAAATATTCACAGCTAAAGTTTTTTTATTTAACAGTCACATGAAAAAAGGTTTATATGGGGCGATCTCTAGCTCACCCATGGGTGAGCTAGAGGTCACTGGCCAGTAAGAGTGTGTGCCCCATGTAGGCTGAGACCTTTGCAGCGGCCCGGGTTCGAGTCCGACCTGCGGCCCTTTGCTGCGTGTAATCCCCCATCTCTCTCCCACCTTTCCTGTCTATCCACTGTCACCACAAATAAAAGGGAGTAGCCCCAAAAAAAATAATCTTAAAAAAAAACGTTTATATAGCCAGGGGTAGAATGACAACAGTTGAAGAATCACCCAAATATTCACACAAATGTACATTTTGTCCCAGATTTGTGCTCTCAGACATAATGAGACAGAAAGACGGGCACACAAAGAACCAGATGTCTGATTGAAGCACAACAACAACGCGAGTGGATTTGCTCAGGAAGCTGAGGAGGCATCAGTTCGGTCAGGTCGTTCCAGGTTATCGTAGGATAAACACATCCCCCTTTCCTCTGTCCCCTCCCCCTGGGTGCTGTTACTCAAGTCAGCTGTTTTGCGTGACAGTGAGTGAGAACACTTTTTGGGAATCTCCAGAGGTCAAGTGCCATCCCCCTCCCCCACCCACACCCCTCGCTGCCATCTGCCAGTGGAGATCTGGGGCTGGGGCTGGCCAGGGTCAGGATGGCTTGTCCGTTTGCACATTGTGTTGCCAAAAATCTCGCACTAAAACATATCTGGGAAGGTTAGAAAAAGCTCTATTTGCAGCGTTGTAGCTATACCGTGAGGACTAAGGTCCTTGGTATTTGGGGGTTTAAGGAACCTGGGGGAAGTTTACAGTCTACTTTAGTGGATATTTTATAGGCAGATTTCAGTATTTTGTTCACAAAATATTCTAATTTGACTACTTTTCGGCTAATAAATAAATAAAGAAATATATAATCCTTATTTCCCGTCTATAATTGTATTCTGGCAACATGCAGAATTAATTGGCAGTTAAAACCATGCATCTCCAAATTTTACTGAGCGTTTTTCTACGGGATGAGCAAATTGTTCTACTTTTCTGCAAAAAAACACTAAAACATTTAAAAACCTCACTGAATTATCTGAAAAAAAACATGGCAGTTTTTCTTTGCTCATGACATTTTGGAGATACGTGGTTTTATATAGGACAGAGACATTCATGTTGGGGAAAAAAACAAACACGCTGCAGACTGAATAAGTGAAATTATGAAATGAACACAATGTGAAAATTCAAATACTTACAAAGAAAATTTGAGTTTAATTATGGGTGCATTACTTGGACTTATGACCTCAGTATTTCAAAAATCTCTGCGTGTTTGCCCTCAGTCCTGCAACTTCAGAGGTCTAGAGAAAAATGTATCAGAGAAAAACAAGTGGTTATTTGCATAATCTTTTAGAATAATGACTGCTCTATAAAGCTCTTATGTCTATCAATATCCTGTGTGATGGTGATGGAGGTCAAAGTGAGGGATGTCAATGGCGGGACACAAACTCTATTAATAAAACTGGCCCAGTTGGAGTGAGAGTTCACGGCACATTAAGAAGGGATGTGCTGCTGGCAGTATGTT
>NC_041342.1:4796634-4801634 GCF_004354835.1 Perca flavescens | reverse complement strand
TCCATTCCACAACACAGTAATCTATGCGAGGGAATGTATATTGTTGTGAAGCCTGTGGCGCTGCAGCGTCAGTATCCCAAGTTGAGCCAGGTAGATAGCACCCCCCCCTTTACACTCCTTCCTGCCCTTGTTGCTATGGAAATGAATATGCATGTAACTAAATAGTTTTAAAACAAGCTTTTTTTGGTTTGCTTTTGCAGTTATAGATGCACAAGAAACTGGCTGCTCTGTGTTTGAATGGGTGAGTTTGTGTGTGTGAGTGTGTACCTGCTGATTTGTCCTTTTATTGTACACCATGTTGAGTCTGCTCCAATAATGAATGAACTGGTTAGTCATTAAGTGTGTATGCTTAGAGTACTATGTTGCCCTTTGGTGTTCTGCTTGAAATCTGCTAGAAAGTAAGTTATTTATTTGCTCAGTATTCAATTAAGTTTACTATTTTGCGGAAGTATTGTTTGGTCTATTATTTTGTAAATCTATTGTTAAAGAAAAATAAATACATAATGTAAGTGAAATTACAATAAAAGAATATTAGGTTCTTAGCACGTTCTATGAGATGGCTCTTTTTCTCTGCCGTTTTTCTTTTATAGCATCACACAGCTGTGGGCGTTGTTAGTCATTTAGAAGATTCTCTGCATCGAGTACTGATTGCAATTAACCACTATGATACCTAAGTTCATGTTCATGTGAAAGTACATGAACATTTTGTTTCATACTTGAAAAATTAAAAACATACAGTTTGAGTTAAAAGCAAAGTAATTAGGATAATAACTGGATAGTTATGTTCTCTTGGCTAGCTTGTTCTCTTTATATTCAGCGCTCAAGGGTCGGTAGACTCAAACTGAGATTTCTGCCCTTAACAAATACAATATAGTTGAATTCAATTTTGGTTGTGCTAACAGCATTGGCATTTAATCTAAATGAGTAGTTTAAGTAAGCAAATTTGGTAAATGTGCTTATGTGCTTTCATTCTGAGAATTATATGAGATCATTATTACCGTTAGACATGAGTGGTGTTGATGTTCTCATCCAAGAAAGCCAATAAGCATATTTCCCGAAATGTTGAACTATTCCTTCCGAATAGTAGAATGAACCAGCATAGTCTTATTCAAGTAATAATGTTGCTGTATGCCGGATAATCCACAAACCTTCCTGTCCACAGTTTTCATAGGGACTACTTACTTATAAAAACTGTCTTTCCGGAAACATCAGTCTCCACCTCAATTGTTTCGGAGCGGTGACAAAAATCTCAGAGACAGATATTTTAATACCAGGTCAAGAAAAACCCAAACTATCTGCATGGCTAGATACCAGGTCAGTGAGAAAAATGTGTTTTTTTTTATGTAATTTAGGAGAACTGGCCCTTTAAGTTTTGAGCATAACGGGCCTACATCACTATTCCTCGATAACCAAGACCTATTCCTGTTCATTGTCCAGTCTATCCTGATTAGGTTCATCAAAAAACTATCCAAATCAAATAAACATCAACACGACTCACGTTTGAAATAATATAAGAAATAATTCAAGTTGAGTTTTTCTTTGTTTATTATAAGAATATTGATTATATTTTTGGTTTGCACTGAAACATGAAAATACGTTGTTTGGGTAACCTTCTACACTAATTTGGTTCAACAGGCATCACATCCACTCAGGCCAAACACTTCCTCTCATCCAATCATCCACACATTAACATAATGCAAAGCTCCACATTAAACAGAATTACCAACACTACATCAGCCTACAAAACACACGCACACACACACACAATCAAATTCATTAACATTTGTGATGACTACATCCACACATATTCATACACACACTCACTACTGTTAGGGCATTGCTGTTTGCAGTTATTGTTATTAGATAAAAAAATAAAACAGGATTTGAAAACACCATCTATTTCATATTGGTCACATACACTGTGTACATCACACAACTGATACATTATGGTTGTTAACCAGAACACTTAAAAGCATTTTAAACTGGCTATCAAACCTGTCTCATGAAGGAGAGAAGATGCATACTGAGAGTGATGTCTTCAATTTTGAATGATGGTATGATTTGTTCATTAAACTATATAAGCTCGGTCTCATTAAGAGTCCGACATGGGATTTTTCACAACCCCCTTCAGAAGACGCAAGTGATTCATGTTTCTTATTATTAGGCTGCAGACAGATTATAAAGAGAGCCTTACAAAACAGCGGTATTGTAAGAGCCATAATTACCATGGCCACGTGATGGATAGAGAACTCGAATACTCAGGTGTTCTTTAGCGTTTCGCCTCTGCTGGTAAACTGAACATGTGCCATCAGGGGGAAGAATGAAGGAGGGGACAACTGTCTGATTATTATAATTATTAGTATTTTTTTTAGCCCTGTAAGTCACTCAGGCTTCATTTCCCTAGCAGGAAACACTTCATCATTAAAATAATCTTCTTATGAGGTAAGTGGGAGCACAACGGCCTCTCAAAATCAAATAACACGAGTCCCACAATGCTTCTTCTCGATACATTAGGACTAAAATGTTACGATATACCCAGAGTAATAGAAACATTTGTTATTCCGCTGCTGTGAGAAGCAAGCTGAGCTCTTCTATTATAAAGTTAATCAATACAGTACATTAGTTATTTCTGTGCAACCTGAGGCAAGAGGACTACATCCAGTGGTGAATATTCACACAGTCAGCTCACAGACTCAAAACAGTCCTCACATCTCAGTATGTGTCGATTACCAGTCAAAGTCATTCTTGTTATGCCTCAATTGTCCTTAGACAGGTAACCCATGTGTGTGTTGGTGAGGAAGTCACAGGTGGGGATGCTACTGACCGCCTGGTGGATGTTCATGGCTGTGATCTCTCTCGGAGTCCTGCAAAACCCAATGTTACAAGGTTAGGATTTTTGGAGCATGGCTCCACGCAGGAAATATGTTTCAGTCTGCCCGGGACATCACTGGTTGGCATCTGAATATTTAGGACTGTTTGTCATTAACTGCTTTGTTGAATATTCAGCTCTGAATCAATGCATTCTAGGGTCTCTTCTATCAGTTCAGTGCCCCGCTGTCTTACATCATGCAAATGGCACAAAACACACACCATTTTTACTGAAGCATAGAATGACAAAAACATAACAAAACAAAAACATGCAACTCCTTGCTTTCTGCAGGTGAGGCGAGCTGGACATAAAGAGGGCAGACATCAGCAGTATTGAGAGATTTCTTAAGAGCACAAAACACACTCCGCTTGTAAACAAATTTAACTTTGAGCAGTCATTTTTTACTGCTGCTAATAATATAAATCATTACTGAATTGAAAATCATTATTTCTTTTTTTATGTCTTAGGTAAGTGATCTCATTGGGGCATATGTAGCCACTGGATCTTACATTACATGTACATTTATTGAATTTAAGTTGCTGTAAATGATGTAGTCCAATATTGTTCAGAAACAATTATTATGGGACAAGCCTAACAAGCCCTAGATATAAAGAATGAAGTGAAAATGGAACATTGAGCAGGCTGCATGGTAGAGACAGAGGGAAAAAAAAGAAGAAGCTGACCTGTTCTGAGGGGATTTGGCGTAGGCCCCAGCCAGAGCTTCTCTCAGGATGTCACTGGCAAACTGTTCAGTAGCCTGCAGTGCGCGCGCGCACACACGCACACGCACACACGCACGCACACACACACACACACACACACACACACACACACACACACCACAATTAGTCACAAAGAAACCCACTCTTGCATACAGTACAAGGTGAAAGACGCAATACTTCCATACGGTGTACATCTCATACATACTGTACATTCATCATTCTAGTCAAGGGTAAGTGGAGGTTATGATGAGCTACTGTAAATGGCCAACTTTATTTCTCTGTCCTGGCCTGTATAGTGACCGACCTTTAGTATCATGGCTTCGACTACTGGAGCGAAGACATTCTTCTCCACCTCCACTGGCTGGAAGGTTACCCCGATCTGAGAGAGAATAAGGAATCATATAAAAGTGGTGCAGGTTCTTCTAGTTAAAGGTCCCATTGCATGAAAATTTCACTTTATGAGGTTTTTTAACATTAATATGAGTTCCCCCAGCCTGCCTATGGTCCCCCAGTGTTTAGAAATGGCGATAGGTGTAAACCGAGCCCTGGGTATCCTGCTCTGCCTTTGAGAAAAGGAAAGCTCAGATGAGCCGTTTTGGAATCTGCTTGTTATGAGGTCATAACAAGCAAGGTTACCCCCCCTTTCTCTGCTTTGCCCGCCCAGAGAATTTAGCCCACCCATGAGAGAGAGACATCATGGCTTTCAAACGAGAAAAGTGGCAGTTGGTCAAGGCCACACCCCCACCCTCCACCTTGCCCCTCCCACTCTCCTCCTCAATAGCTTCAGACACAGAAATGGCACATACTAAGGAAAGCTCATTGTGGGACCGGCTCTAGGGGCTGTAATTCTGCACCAAGGCTGAATTTCGGGAAAGAGACTTCAGATACAGTATTAGGGGACCACTAAGGTCTATATAAAAGAGACTTCAGATACAGTATTAGGGGACCACTAAGGTTTATATAAAAGCATCCAAAGAGCACCATGTCATGGGACCTTAAAAAACAACTGATAGAAGCAACACAATAACAGGATGCAGGGTCCCTCCCAGTAGGTTTAGCCCGTTTTTTGATGAGGACACGGCTGGGGCCAGTTACAGACCGAAGCATTATGGTTAAGCCCAATAGTTTCTGTGATAACAGAGTCATGGACGGAATCACAAAACTAAGAATTAAAAAAAAAAAAAAAAAAAAAAAAATATAAGACAGATTCCATAGGGCCCTACATTCAGTCAGTGCTAAAATCTAACTGGAGATTTGAAAATATGACTACGTCCATGATTCCAACCGAGCAGTCTCACTGTAACTCTAGTTTTCAGAAAACGTCTTAAAAATACATTAACCCCAGAGAGGTTGCTGACCTGCTGCGCTGTTTCACCGACAAACTGGGCGGACATGCACGGGCCCAGGAA